>NC_143023.1:98218866-98488866 GCF_057628025.1 Oncorhynchus mykiss | reverse complement strand
TAGTCTGTCCTGCTCAGGTCTGGTCTGGTCTGGCCTAGTCTGTCCTGCTCAGGTCTGGTCTGGTCTGGTCTGGTCTGGTCTGGTTTTGCCTAGTCTGTCCTGCTCAGATCTAGTCTGGTCTGGCCTAGTCTGTCCTGCTCAGGTCTGGTCTGGTCTGGTCTGGCCTAGTCTGTCCTGCTCAGGTCTGCTCAGGTCTGGTCTGGTCTGGTCTGGCCTAGTCTGTCCTGCTCAGGTCTGCTCAGGTCTGGTCTGGTCTGGTCTGGCCAAGTCTGTCCTGCTCAGGTCTGGTCTGATCTGGCCTTTTCTGGCCTGGTCTAGTCTGGCCTGGTCTGGTCTGGTCTAGTCTGGCCTGCTCAGGTCTGGCCTGGTCTGGTCTGGTCTGGCCTAGTCTGGCCTGGTCTGGTCTGGCTTAGTCTGGCCTGCTCAGGTCTGGTCTGGCCTAGTTTGGTGTCTATACTGGTCTCTGGGCAGATTGGAAACAGGCATTGCATTTGGAAATCCAATTAGAGATGGAAATTGCAGTGAACCCAAACCCATAACTTTATCACCATGTTATGCCCCATCACATACCTGCACATGTGGACCGAGCACTGAAAACAGGGCCGTTCTTTTCTAGAAACCTTAATTAAACTGTTTACTTTTTGAAAGAGGACTAGTCTGTTACCAGGCACTGGTCTGTTCACCATCCACTCTTTCACAACTGTGGTACAGAGATGAATCACAAAGGAAAATGGATGGATTACAAAGAAAAATGGCCTTGGTAATGGAAACTATTTGTCAGTTTTGTTGGACAAGTTTCTACTGTGTGTCTCTCTAGCCTCTATTTTCCTGTACATCCCAGAAAAACTGTTTCAACTTTGACCTCCCAGTCAGGCAGTACCCACTCACTCACGGTCGTGCTGTTTTCATTGTCTCATAACGTCATTTCTTTCCTTTCTCCAAGTACCCAAAATGCTTTAGATTACAGAGGATAATCCCTCTGATTTATAGTGTCTAACCCTAATATTGTGGTCCAGACGTAGAATTACATTTATTACCCCAAGTAAAAGAGAAGAGATGAGAGTCTGCTGACACAATATTGCGTCTCGCCCAAGGTCATATTCAAACATTGGCTGGCCTCCCTATCAACATCCCAGGGCACGTATCCACGTCTCAAAATGTGTTTTAAAGTGAATTCTATATTAGATTTTTACATTAGGCAGTTTCTAAAATATACATTTTTTCCAAATTCCACCCCTGCTGTAGGCTTACTATATGTTCCTCAAGGAGACTTGAAATCCCTGGCCATTTTAATAACGGAACACTAGTCACTTCAATAATGTTTACATATTTTGCATTACTCATCTCATATGTATGTACTGTATTCTATCCTATTCTACGGTATCTTAGTCTATGCGGGAGAAGAGGCATTGCCGTGACTTCTTCACGACTGTGCTGGTGTGAGAGGACCATGTTAAATCCTCAGGGATGTGGGATACAGAGGAATTTGAAGCACTTTGTTGCATTACAACCATAATCATTTAAATACATTTGTATTTGTATTTCATGTAATGGACAGACACAAAATAGTCCAAATTGGTGAAATGAAGTGAAAAAAATTACTTGGTTCAAAAAATTCAAAAATACAAAATGGAAAAGTGGTGCGTGCGTATTCACCCCCTTTGCTATGAAGCCCCTCCCCCCTTTGCTATGAAGCCCCTCCCCTTTGCTATGAAGCCCCTCCCCTTTGCTATGAAGCCCCTCCACCTTTGCTATGAAGCCCCTCCCCTTTGCTATGAAGCCCCCCCCCCCCCCTTTGCTATGAAGCCCCTCCCCTTTGCTATGAAGCCCCTAAATAAGATCTGGTGCAACCAATTACCTTCAGAAGTCACAGAATTAGTTAAATAAAGTCCACCTGTGTGCAATCTAAGTGTCACGTGATCTGTCACATGATCTCAGTATATATACACCTGTTCTGAAAGGCCCCAGAGTCTGCAACACCAATAAGCAAGCGGCACCGTGAAGTTCAAGGAGCTCTCCAAACAGGTCAGGGACAAAGATGTGGAGAAGAACAGATCAGGGTTGGGTTATTAAAAAATATCTGAAACTTTGAACATCCCACGGAGCACATAAATCCGTTATTAAAAAGGCACATGGGAGACTCCCCAAACATATGGAAGAAGGTACTCTGGTCAGATGAGACTCAAATTTTGCTTTTTGTCCATCAAAGAAAACGCTATGTCTGGCGCAAACCCAACACCTCTCATCACCCCAAGAAAACCCACAGTGAAGCATGGTGGTTGGCAGCATCATGCTGTGGGGATGTTTTTCATCGGCAGGGACTGGGAAACTTATCAGAATTGAAGAAATGATGGATGGCGCTAAATACAGGGAAATTCTTGAGGGGAACCTGATTCAGTCTTCCAGAGATTTGAGACTGGGACGGAGATTCACCTTCCAGCAGGACAGTGACCCTAAGCATACTGCTAAAGCAATACTGGTGGTTTAAGGGGAAACATTTAAATGTCTTGGAATGGCCTAGTCAAAGCCCAGACCTCAATCCAATTGAGAATCTGTGGTGTGACTTAAAGATTGCTGTACACCAGCAGAACCCATCCAACTTGAAGGAGCTGGAGCAGTTTTGTCTTGAAGAACGGGCAAAAATCCCAGTGGCTAGACTTGCCAAGCTTATAGAGACATACCCCAAGAGACTTGCAGATGTAATTGCTGCAAAAGGTGGTTCTACAAAGTATTGACTTTTGGGGGGGGGGGTGAATAGTTATGTACGCTCAAGTTTTCATTTTCCTTTTGTCTTATTTCTTGTTTGTTTCACAATAAAAAATGTTTTCTTCAAAGTGTGTGTGAATCAAATGATACAAACCCCCCAAAATATTTATTTTAATTCCAGGTTGTAAGGCAACAAAATAGGAAAAATGTCAAGGGGGGTGAATACTTTCACTAGCCACTGTACGTCTCGAGTCTTTGTACTGTAATGCATTTAGCCTGTTTGACTGCCTTACAGAGGGAATTAACTACACTATTGGGCGGCAGGGTAGCCTAGTGGTTAGAGCGTTGGACTAGTAACCGGAAGGTTGCGAGTTCAAACCCCCGAGCTGACAAGGTACAAATCTGTCGTTCTGCCCCTGAACAGGCAGTTAACCCACTGTTCCCAGGCCGTCATTGAAAATAAGAATTTGTTCTTAACTGACTTGCCTGGTTAAATAAAGGTAAAATAAAAAAAAAAAAAAAAAAAAAATAACTACACTATTTGGCCATATTCACAGTCATGGTTAAAATGTGACAGTAAGCACTTTCAGTTTTGCACAAATGCTGCCATCACCTTACCCCTATATATATATCTACCTCAAACACTCCAGTACGTTTATTTAACTAGGCAAGTCAGTTAAAGAACAAATTCTTATTTTCAATGACAGCCTCCCGGGGAACATTGGGTTAACTGCCTTGGTCAAAGGCAGTTTTCCTTGTCAGTTCGGAGATTCGATCTTGCAACCTTTTGGTTACAAGTCCAACACTCTAACCACTAGGCTACCTGCCGCCCCTCCACTCTAACCACTAGGCAACCTGCCGCCCCTCCACTCTAACCACTAGGCTACCTGCCGCCCCTCCACTCTAACCACTAGGCTACCTGCCGCCCCTCCATTCTAACCACTAGGCTACCTGCCGCCCCTCCACTCTAACCACTAGGCTACCTGCCGCCCCTCCACTCTAACCACTAGGCTACCTGCCGCCCCTCCACTCTAACCACTAGGCTACCTGCCGCCCCTCCACTCTAACCACTAGACTACCTGCCGCCCCTCCACTCTAACCACTAGGCTACCTGCCGCCCCTCCAATCTAACCACTAGGCTACCTGCCACCCCTCCACTCTAACCACTAGGCTACCTGCCGCCCCTCCACTCTAACCACTAGACTACCTGCCGCCCCTCCACTCTAACCACTAGGATACCTGCCACCCCATATTCCTGCACATTGTAAGTATGGTACTGACACTGACCCTGCATATAGCATCCTCTCTTATTTCTTATTTCTCATGTTAATTCTGTATTTGATACTAGTTTGATATTGAATACTGTACTGTTGGGTATGGCTTGCAAGTTAAGCGTTTCACTGTATTTGTACACGTGACAAATACAACGTGAAACATACGTACATAAGCTTGGCTTATCGGGATCCAGGAACACATACGGTGATCATTTCAGTGGGAGAAAGGCCCCGGCAACATACTTAAAAAACTGAAGATTTTACAGTACTTCCTTTACAGACTTTCGTCCAATCTACTGCATATTACTATTTCACCAACACAAGGAAGATTATGATAGGATGTGAGATGTGTCAATCAAAAAAAAATCTATAAGGAACAGATTAATTTGCACGTCAGCAAAAAACCCAACTGACCAACCAGAACCAAAAGATCTGAAGTCACAAGAGGCGAAGTTCAGCAACACCTTACAGAGAAAGTTGTAAAGTATTAACTTAAGGGGGCTGAATAATTTTGCACGCCCAATTTTTCAGTTTTTGATTTGTTAAAAAAGTTTGAAATATCCAATAAATGTTGTTCCACTTCATGATTGTGTCCCACTTGTTGTTGATTCTTCACAAAAAAATACAGTTTTATATCTTTATGTTTGAAGCCTGAAATGTGGCAAAAGGTCGCAAAGTTCAAGGGGGGCCGAATACTTTCGCAAGGCACTGTATCTCCAATAGCAGAATGATTCGTCACAGCACAGCTAGGTCTGGTCTGTCAGGATAAGAACTGATCGGATTAAACGATTCAACAGCTATTGATGATCAAAACATGCTTCTTTTTCTCTTCAGATGTCACTCTCACTCATGTTAGATCAGACTACATGACCCAAGTGTCTTCTTACTGGGCCCCAACAGACTACATGAACCAACTGTCTTCTTACTGGGACCCAACAGACTACATGACCCAAGTGTCTTCTTACTGGGCCCCAACAGACTACATGACCCAAGTGTCTTCTTACTGGGACCCAACAGACTACATGAACCAACTGTCTTCTTACTGGGCCCCAACAGACTACATGACCCAAGTGTCTTCTTACTGGGCCCCAACAGACTACATGAACCAACTGTCTTCTTACTGGGCCCCAACAGACTACATGACCCAAGTGTCTTCTTACTGGGACCCAACAGACTACATGACCCAAGTGTCTTCTTACTGGGCCCCAACAGACTACATGACCCAACTGTCTTCTTACTGGGCCCAACAGACTACATGACCCAAGTGTCTTCTTACTGGGCCCCAACAGACTACATGACCCAAGTGTCTTCTTACTGGGCCCCAACAGACTACATGAACCAACTGTCTTCTTACTGGGCCCCAACAGACTACATGACCCAAGTGTCTTCTTACTGGGCCCCAACAGACTACATGAACCAACTGTCTTCTTACTGGGACCCAACAGACTACATGACCCAAGTGTCTTCTTACTGGGCCCCAACAGACTACATGACCCAACTGTCTTCTTACTGGGCCCCAACAGACTACATGACCCAAGTGTCTTCTTACTGGGCCCCAACAGACTACATGACCCAAGTGTCTTCTTACTGGGCCCCAACAGACTACATGAACCAACTGTCTTCTTACTGGGCCCCAACAGACTACATGACCCAAGTGTCTTCTTACTGGGCCCCAACAGACTACATGAACCAACTGTCTTCTTACTGGGCCCCAACAGACTACATGACCCAAGTGTCTTCTTACTGGGCCCCAACAAACTACATGAACCAACTGTCTTCTTATTGGGCCCCAACAGACTACATGACCCAACTGTCTTCTTACTGGGACCCAACAGACTACATGACCCAAGTGTCTTCTTACTGGGCCCCAACAGACTACATGACCCAAGTGTCTTCTTATTGGGCCCCAACAGACTACATGAACCAACTGTCTTCTTACTGGGCCCCAACAGACTACATGAACCAACTGTCTTCTTACTGGGCCCCAACAGACTACATGACCCAACTGTCTTCTTACTGGGCCCCAACAGACTACATGAACCAACTGTCTTCTTACTGGGCCCCAACAGACTACATGACCCAAGTGTCTTCTTACTGGGACCCAACAGACTACATGACCCAAGTGTCTTCTTACTGGGCCCCAACAGACTACATGACCCAACTGTCTTCTTACTGGGCCCCAACAGACTACATGACCCAAGTGTCTTTTTACTGGGCCCCAACAGACTACATGACCCAAGTGTCTTCTTACTGGGCCCCAACAGACTACATGAACCAACTGTCTTCTTACTGGGCCCCAACAGACTACATGACCCAAGTGTCTTCTTACTGGGCCCCAACAGACTACATGAACCAACTGTCTTCTTACTGGGCCCCAACAGACTACATGACCCAAGTGTCTTCTTACTGGGCCCCAACAGACTACATGACCCAAGTGTCTTCTTACTGGGCCCTAACAGACTACATGAACCAACTGTCTTCTTACTGGGACCCAACAGACTACATGACCCAAGTGTCTTCTTACTGGGCCCCAACAGACTACATGACCCAAGTGTCTTCTTACTGGGCCCCAACAGACTACATGAACCAACTGTCTTCTTACTGGGCCCCAACAGACTACATGAACCAACTGTCTTCTTACTGGGCCCCAACAGACTACATGACCCAAGTGTCTTCTTACTGGGCCCCAACAGACTACATGAACCAACTGTCTTCTTACTGGGCCCCAACAGACTACATGACCCAACTGTCTTCTTACTGGGACCCAACAGACTACATGACCCAAGTGTCTTCTTACTGGGCCCCAACAGACTACATGACCCAAGTGTCTTCTTACTGGGCCCCAACAGACTACATGAACCAACTGTCTTCTTACTGGGCCCCAACAGACTACATGAACCAACTGTCTTCTTACTGGGCCCCAACAGACTACATGACCCAAGTGTCTTCTTACTGGGCCCCAACAGACTACATGAACCAACTGTCTTCTTACTGGGCCCCAACAGACTACATGACCCAAGTGTCTTCTTACTGGGCCCCAACAGACTACATGACCCAAGTGTCTTCTTACTGGGCCCTAACAGACTACATGAACCAACTGTCTTCTTACTGGGCCCCAACAGACTACATGACCCAAGTGTCTTCTTACTGGGCCCCAACAGACTACATGACCCAAGTGTCTTCTTACTGGGCCCCAACAGACTACATGAACCAACTGTCTTCTTACTGGGCCCCAACAGACTACATGACCCAACTGACTTCCTCCCCAGACTCTTTTTTTTTCTCTCTCCCACTCCCTCACCTTTTCATTTTTACTATCTTACTATCTATTCATCTCTCTCCCTATCTCTCTCTCTCTCTCTCTCCACCTAACCTTTCATTCTCATTCTCTCGTTCCTGTAATCTGTCATTTCTTCTTTCAGCTATTATGTCTTCCTCTCCTCCTTTTCACAGTTGTCTAGAACACATGTGTGAATGTGTGTAGTGATGGATCGAATGATAGTAATGATTATTACTGTACTGCCTGGCTCCCTGCTGGCTGGGCCTCATTACTGTACTGCCTGGCTCCCTGCTGGCTGGGCTGGCTGTGCCTCAAAATCATACTGCCTGTCTCCCTGGTGGCTGGCTCCCTACTGGCTGGGCCTCATTACTGTACTGCCTGGCTCCCTGCTGGCTGGGCTGGCTGTGCCTCAAAATCATACTGCCTGTCTCCCTGGTGGCTGGCTCCCTACTGGCTGGGCCTCATTACTGTACTGCCTGGCTCCCTGCTGGCTGGGCTGGCTGTGCCTCAAAATCATACTGCCTGTCTCCCTGGTGGCTGGCTCCCTACTGGCTGGGCCTCATTACTGTACTGCCTGGCTCCCTGCTGGCTGGGCTGGCTGTGCCTCAAAATCATACTGCCTGTCTCCCTGGTGGCTGGCTCCCTGGTGGCTGGGCCTCATTACTGTACTGCCTGGCTCCCTGCTGGCTGGGCTGGCTGTGCCTCAAAATCATACTGCCTGTCTCCCTGGTGGCTGGCTCCCTGGTGGCTGGGCCTCATTACTGTACTGCCTGGCTCCCTGCTGGCTGGGCTGGCTGTGCCTCAAAATCATACTGCCTGTCTCCCTGGTGGCTGGCTCCCTACTGGCTGGGCCTCATTACTGTACTGCCTGGCTCCCTGCTGGCTGGGCTGGCTGTGCCTCAAAATCATACTGCCTGTCTCCCTGGTGGCTGGCTCCCTGGTGGCTGGGCCTCATTACTGTACTGCCTGGCTCCCTGCTGGCTGGGCTGGCTGTGCCTCAAAATCATACTGCCTGTCTCCCTGGTGGCTGGCTCCCTGGTGGCTGGGCCTCATTACTGTACTGCCTGGCTCCCTGCTGGCTGGGCTGGCTGTGCCTCAAAATCATACTGCCTGTCTCCCTGGTGGCTGGCTCCCTGGTGGCTGGGCCTCATTACCATACTGCCTGTCTCCCTGGTGGCTGGGCCTCATTACTGTACTGCCTGGCTCTCTGGCTCTCTGTTGGCTCTCTGTTGATTGTGCATCATTTCTGTGCTGGCTGGGTCTCTGCTAACTGGGCCTAATTATTGTGCTTCCTGGCTCTCTGTTGGCTCTCTGCTGGCTTGATGCTGGCTCTCTGTTGGCTTGGCCTCATATCAGACCAGGAGCCCAGGAGACCATAGGCATCCATCAGAACACACACGCCATCTACTGGACACAGTGAACATAACACCACCTCACAGTTGCATGATCCAGGATAATTGGGGTTTCACGCAATGGGTGAGACCTCACCCCTCTGCTCTGTTGGACAAAAACAAGCCTGATCCTCAGTACACACTGTGGTTTCATCCTCGGTAAGTCTCCTTGGTTTCCATGAGCACAGCTGGTTGTTTTTAGGTATACCCGTTGGGCAATGCTGTGACATAGGTACTGAGAGACGAAACAGACCCTCCTCTGCACACAAACACAGAACACAGCATTACACTCCCGGCCTTGTGTGCAGCTGCTAGGGATGACACAAGAGGAACAGAACGCCTTTATTGAGACCCGCTGAGGGTGTGTGTGTGTGTGTGTGTGTGTGTGTGTGTGTGTGTGTGTGTGTGTGTGTGTGTGTGAGTTCATGTGTGAGTTCATGTGTGAGTTCATGTGTGAGTTTGTGTGTGAGTTTGTGTGTGAGTTTGTGTGTGAGTATGTGTGTGAGTTTGTGTGTGAGTTCGTGTGTGAGTTCGTGCATGCGTGTGAGTGAGTCAGGGCTGCTCTCTGGAGAAGCTCAGGCTGGAGGGCGCTGCACTGGAGGAGAGCAAGAGGAGAAGAAGGGAATGGAAAGCAGACCAGACCAGGCCAGGCAAGACAAGGCCTGAACCAGGAATGAACCAGGCCAGACCAGACCAGCTTGTTGGTTGCATGGTCCTGTGAGGCTCTGTTCTGTGGGTTTCTGATCTACTGGACGTTGTGAAGGGACCAGGGACTGGCGGCATCTCTTTGTCTCCATTCTCTTCATTAAACCCAATGAACTCCCTCCAGCAGGGATCAGGTCCCTAGGGTACAGAGGATCAGGCCCCTGGGGTACAGAGGATCAGGTCCCTAGGGTACAGAGGATCAGGCCCCTAGGGTACAGAGGATCAGGTCCCTAGGGTACAGAGGATCAGGTCCTTAGCGTACAGAGGATCAGGCCCCTGGGGTACAGAGGATCAGGCCCCTAGGGTACAGAGGATCAGGTCCCTAGGGTACAGAGGATCAGGCCCCTAGGGTACAGAGGATCAGGCCCCTAGGGTACAGAGGATCAGGTCCCTAGGGCACAGAGGATCAAGCCCCTAGGGTACAGAGTATCAGGCCCCTAGGGTACAGAAGATCAGGCCCCTAGGGTACAGAGGATCAGGTCCCTGGGGTACAGAGGATCAGGTCCCTAGGGTACAGAGGATCAGGTCCCTAGGGTACAGAGGATCAGGTCCCTAGGGTACAGAGGATCAGGCCCCTAGGGTACAGAGGATCAGGTCCGTAGGGTACAGAGGATCAGGTCTGCTGCTTAGGGGAGAAATGAAGAAGTATCAGTCATGTTGGAACACAACACAAACGCACTCATACAGATCTCCACCCAACACATCCCTAATACAACATATTCAGCCCCTCCACCCAACACATCCCTAATATAACATATTCAGCCCCTCCACCCAACACATCCCTAATACAACATATTCAAGCACTTTCGTTCTTTGCCGACGACCAGCGAGCGGAACTCAAGTTTCTGATTATCTAAAGACAACTGAGGATAGCAGTGAGGTTCTGGGATGGAACCACAGGAGCCTTGAGCTGGTCAGTGTGTGTGTGTGTGTGTGTGTGTGTGTGTGTGTGTGTGTGTGTGTGTGTGTGTGTGTGTGTGTGTGTGTGTGTGTGTGTGTGTGTGTGTGTGTGTGTGTGTGTGTGTGTGTGTGTGTGTGTGTGTGTAGCCTTATGGGCTATATTCTGGGAGCTGGATGACATGAAGAAGAGCAACATTATCACGATGATGGGTACCAGCTTTACACACACACACACACACACACACACAAACACACACTCACATAGACACACACACACACACACACACACACACACGCACACACGCACACACATGCACACAGTCACACACAGTCACACACACACACACAAAGGAACAACATCATGTCCTCATTATCGTCATCAGCCACGTATTTCTCTGTTTTGCATTTCATTCCCCCCCTTTCTGATCGTGCAGACTGACTCTCAATATGTAGGCTGAAGGTATCTGACTCTCAATATGTAGGCTGAAGGTATCTGACTCTCAATATGTAGGCTGAAGGTATCTGACTCTCAATATGTAGGCTGAAGGTACAGTATTAGACTCTCAATATGTAGGCTGAAGGTATCTGACTCTCAATATGTAGGCTGAAGGTACAGTATCAGACTCTCAATATGTAGGCTGAAGGTATCTGACTCTCAATATGTAGGCTGAAGGTACAGTATCAGACTCTCAATATGTAGGCTGAAGGTACAGTATCAGACTCTCAATATGTAGGCTGAAGGTATCTGACTCTCAATATGTAGGCTGAAGGTACAGTATCAGACTCTCAATATGTAGGCTGGAGGTATCTGACTCTCAATATGTAGGCTGAAGGTACAGTATCTGACTCTCAATATGTAGGCTGAAGGTACAGTATCAGACTCTCAATATGTAGACTGAAGGTACAGTATCAGACTCTCAATATGTAGGCTGAAGGTATCTGACTTTCAATATGTAGGCTGAAGGTACAGTATCTGACTCTCAATATGTAGGCTGAAGGTACAGTATCAGACTCTCAATATGTAGGCTAAAGGTACAGTATCAGACTCTCAATATGTAGGCTGAAGGTATCTGACTCTCAATATGTAGGCTGAAGGTATCTGACTCTCAATATGTAGGCTGAAGGTACAGTATCAGACTCTCAATATGTAGGCTGAAGGTATCTGACTCTCAATATGTAGGCTGAAGGTATCTGACTCTCAATATGTAGGCTGAAGGTACAGTATCAGACTCTCAATATGTAGGCTGAAGGTACAGTATCAGACTCTCAATATGTAGGCTGAAGGTATCTGACTCTCAATATGTAGGCTGAAGGTATCTGACTCTCAATATGTAGGCTGAAGGTACAGCATCTGACTCTCAATATGTAGGCTGAAGGTATCTGACTCTCAATATGTAGACTGAAGGTACAGTATCAGACTCTCAATATGTAGACTGAAGGTATCTGACTCTCAATATGTAGGCTGAAGGTATCTGACTCTCAATATGTAGGCTGAAGGTACAGTATCAGACTCTCAATATGTAGGCTGAAGGTATCTGACTCTCAATATGTAGGCTGAAGGTATCTCACTCTCAATATGTAGGCTGAAGGTACAGTATCAGACTCTCAATATGTAGGCTGAAGGTATCTGACTCTCAATATGTAGGCTGAAGGTATCTGACTCTCAATATGTAGGCTGAAGGTACAGTATCAGACTCTCAATATGTAGACTGAAGGTATCATAAACTGAAAGAATCCACCAATGACTTGTCAGATCCAGTGGTAGTAGAGTTATATGTGTTGGAATGTAACACATAGTCCTCTGGTGACCTCTTCTGGTTTAGATACAGGAACAGACAGTGTGTTTCCCCATCAGGAAGTGTTATATAGCTACAGTGTGTTGTCCCATCAGGAAGTGCTATATAGCTACAGTGTGTTTCCCTACAGGAAGTGCTATATAGCTACAGTGTGTTGTCCCTACAGGAAGTGCTATATAGCTACAGTGTGTTGTCCCTACAGGAAGTGCTGTATAGCTACAGTGTGTTGTCCCTACAGGAAGTGCTATATAGCTACAGTGTGTTGTCCCTACAGGAAGTGCTATATAGCTACAGTGTGTTGTCCCTACAGGAAGTGCTATATCGCTACAGTGTGTTGTCCCTACAGGAAGTGCTATATAGCTACAGTGTGTTGTCCCTACAGGAAGTGCTATATAGCTACAGTGTGTTTCCCCATCAGGAAGTGCTATATAGCTACAGTGTGTTGTCCCTACAGGAAGTGCTATATAGCTACAGTGTGTTGTCCCTACAGGAAGTGCTATATAGCTACAGTGTGTTGTCCCTACAGGAAGTGCTATATAGCTACAGTGTGTTGTCCCTACAGGAAGTGCTATATAGCTACAGTGTGTTGTCCCTACAGGAAGTGTTATATAGCTACAGTGTGTTGTCCCTACAGGAAGTGCTATATCGCTACAGTGTGTTGTCCCTACAGGAAGTGTTATATAGCTACAGTGTGTTTCCCCATCAGGAAGTGCTATATCGCTACAGTGTGTTGTCCCTACAGGAAGTGCTATATCGCTACAGTGTGTTGCCCCTACAGGAAGTGCTATATCGCTACAGTGTGTTTCCCCATCAGGAAGTGCTATATCGCTACAGTGTGTTTCCCCATCAGGAAGTGTTATATAGCTACAGTGTGTTGTCCCTACAGGAAGTGCTATATCGCTACAGTGTGTTTCCCCATCAGGAAGTGCTATATCGCTACAGTGTGTTGTCCCTACAGGAAGTGTTATATAGCTACAGTGTGTTGTCCCTACAGGAAGTGCTATATCGCTACAGTGTGTTGTCCCTACAGGAAGTGCTATATAGCTGCAGTGTGTTTCCCCATCAGGAAGTGCTATATCGCTACAGTGTGTTGACCCTACAGGAAGTGGTATATAGCTACAGTGTGTTGTCCCTACAGGAAGTGTTATATTGCTACAGTGTGTTGTCCCTACAGAAAGTGCTATATAGCTACAGTGTGTTTCCCCATCAGGAAGTGCTATATCGCTACAGTGTGTTGTCCCTACAGGAAGTGTTATATAGCTACAGTGTGTTGTCCCTACAGGAAGTGCTATATCGCTACAGTGTGTTTCCCCATCAGGAAGTTTTATATAGCTACAGTGTGTTGCCTCTACAGGAAGTGCTATATAGCTATAGTGTGTTTCCCCATCAGGAAGTGCTATATCACTACAGTGTGTTGCAAATACAGGAAGTGCTATATAGCTACAGTGTGTTGCCTCTACAGGAAGTGCTATATAGCTACAGAGTGTTGCAAATACAGGAAGTGCTACACAGCTACAGTGTGTTTCCCCTACAGGAAGTTATTTTTGCAAGAGTGTTTTGCCCCTAAATGAAGTGCTATATAGCTACAGTGTGTTGCCCCTACATGAAGTGCTATATAGCTACAGTGTGTTGCCCCTACATGAAGTGCTATATAGCTACAGTGTGTTGTCCCTACAGGAAGTGCTATATAGCTACAGTGTGTTGCCCCTACAGGAAGTGCTACATAGCAACAGTGTGTTGCCTTTAAAAGTAAGTACTATTTTGCTACTGTGAGTTGCCCCTACAGGAAGTGCTATATAGCTACAGTGTGTTGTCCCTACAGGAAGTGCTATATCGCTACAGTGTGTTTTCCCATCAGGAAGTGCTATATTGCTACAGTGTGTTGTCCATACAGGAAGTGCTATATCGCTACAGTGTGTTGTCCCTACAGGAAGTGCTATATTGCTACAGTGTGTTGTCCCTACAGGAAGTGCTATATCGCTACAGTGTGTTTTCCCATCAGGAAGTGCTATATCGCTACAGTGTGTTGTCCCTACAGGAAGTGTTATATAGCTACAGTGTGTTGTCCCTACAGGAAGTGCTATATCGCTACAGTGTGTTTCCCCATCAGGAAGTGTTATATAGCTACAGTGTGTTGCCTCTACAGGAAGTGCTATATAGCTATAGTGTGTTTCCCCATCAGGAAGTGCTAAATCACTACAGTGTGTTTCCCCATCAGGAAGTGCTATATCACTACAGTGTGTTGCAAATACAGGAAGTGCTATATAGCTACAGTGTGTTGCCTCTACAGGAAGTGCTATATAGCTACAGAGTGTTGCAAATACAGGAAGTGCTACACAGCTACAGTGTGTTTCCCCTACAGGAAGTTATTTTTGCAAGAGTGTTTTGCCCCTACATGAAGTGCTATATAGCTACAGTGTGTTGCCCCTACATGAAGTGCTATATAGCTACAGTGTGTTGCCCCTACATGAAGTGCTATATAGGTACAGTGTGTTGTCCCTACAGGAAGTGCTATATAGCTACAGTGTGTTGCCCCTACAGGAAGTGCTACATAGCAACAGTGTGTTGCCTTTAAAAGTAAGTACTATTTTGCTACTGTGAGTTGCCCCTACAGGAAGTGCTATATAGCTACAGTGTGTTGTCCCTACAGGAAGTGCTATATAGCTACAGTGTGTTGTCCCTACAGGAAGTGCTATATCGCTACAGTGTGTTTCCCCATCAGGAAGTGCTATATTGCTACAGTGTGTTGTCCATACAGGAAGTGCTATATCGCTACAGTGTGTTGTCCCTACAGGAAGTGCTATATCGCTACAGTGTGTTGTCCCTACAGGAAGTGCTATATCGCTACAGTGTGTTTCCCCATCAGGAAGTGCTATATCGCTACAGTGTGTTGTCCCTACAGGAAGTGCTATATCGCTACAGTGTGTTGTCCCTACAGGAAGTGCTATATAGCTACAGTGTGTTGTCCCTACAGGAAGTGTTATATAGCTACAGTGTGTTGTCCCTACAGGAAGTGCTATATCGCTACAGTGTGTTGTCCCTACAGGAAGTGCTATATAGCTACAGTGTGTTTCCCCATCAGGAAGTGCTATATCGCTACAGTGTGTTGACCCTACAGGAAGTGCTATATAGCTACAGTGTGTTGCCCCTACAGGAAGTGCTATATAGCTACAGTGTGTTGACCCTACAGGAAGTGTTATATAGCTACAGTGTTTTGCCCCTACAGGAAGTGCTATATAGCTACAGTGTGTTGCCCCTACAGGAAGTGCTATATCGCTAGAGTGTGTTTCCCCATCAGGAAGTGTTATATAGCTACAGTGTGTTGTCCCTACAGGAAGTGCTATTTAGCTACAGTGTGTTGTCCCTACAGGAAGTGTTATATAGCTACAGTGTGTTGTCCCTACAGGAAGTGCTATATCGCTACAGTGTGTTTCCCCATCAGGAAGTGTTATATAGCTACAGTGTGTTGCCTCTACAGGAAGTGCTATATAGCTACAGTGTGTTTCCCCATCAGGAAGTGCTATATCACTACAGTGTGTTGCAAATACAGGAAGTGCTATATAGCTACAGTGTGTTGCCTCTACAGGAAGTGCTATATCACTACAGAGTGTTGCAAATACAGGAAGTGCTACACAGCTACAGTGTGTTTCCCCTACAGGAAGTTATTTTTGCAAGAGTGTTTTGCCCCTACATGAAGTGCTATATAGCTACAGTGTGTTGCCCCTACATGAAGTGTTATATAGCTACAGTGTGTTGCCCCTACAGGAAGTGCTACATAGCAACAGTGTGTTGCCTTTAAAAGGAAATACTATTTTGCTACTGTGAGTTGCCCCTACAGGAAGTGCTATATAGCTACAGTGTGTTGTCCCTACAGGAAGTGCTATATAGCTACAGTGTGTTGTCCCTACAGGAAGTGCTATATAGCTACAGTGTGTTGCCCCTACATGAAGTGCTATATAGGTACAGTGTGTTGTCCCTACAGGAAGTGCTATATAGCTACAGTGTGTTGCCCCTACAGGAAGTGCTACATAGCAACAGTGTGTTGCCTTTAAAAGTAAGTACTATTTTGCTACTGTGAGTTGCCCCTACAGGAAGTGCTATATAGCTACAGTGTGTTGTCCCTACAGGAAGTGCTATATAGCTACAGTGTGTTGTCCCTACAGGAAGTGCTATATCGCTACAGTGTGTTTCCCCATCAGGAAGTGCTATATTGCTACAGTGTGTTGTCCATACAGGAAGTGCTATATCGCTACAGTGTGTTGTCCCTACAGGAAGTGCTATATCGCTACAGTGTGTTGTCCCTACAGGAAGTGCTATATCGCTACAGTGTGTTTCCCCATCAGGAAGTGCTATATCGCTACAGTGTGTTGTCCCTACAGGAAGTGCTATATCGCTACAGTGTGTTGTCCCTACAGGAAGTGCTATATAGCTACAGTGTGTTGTCCCTACAGGAAGTGTTATATAGCTACAGTGTGTTGTCCCTACAGGAAGTGCTATATCGCTACAGTGTGTTGTCCCTACAGGAAGTGCTATATAGCTACAGTGTGTTTCCCCATCAGGAAGTGCTATATCGCTACAGTGTGTTGACCCTACAGGAAGTGCTATATAGCTACAGTGTGTTGCCCCTACAGGAAGTGCTATATAGCTACAGTGTGTTGACCCTACAGGAAGTGTTATATAGCTACAGTGTTTTGCCCCTACAGGAAGTGCTATATAGCTACAGTGTGTTGCCCCTACAGGAAGTGCTATATCGCTACAGTGTGTTTCCCCATCAGGAAGTGCTATATAGCTACAGTGTGTTGCCCCTACAGGAAGTGCTATATAGCTACAGTGTGTTTCCCCATCAGGAAGTGTTATATCGCTACAGTGTGTTGTCCTTACAGGAAGTGTTATATAGCTACAGTGTGTTGTCCCTACAGGAAGTGTTATATAGCTACAGTGTGTTGTCCCTACAGGAAGTGCTATATCGCTACAGTGTGTTTCCCCATCAGGAAGTGTTATATAGCTACAGTGTGTTGCCTCTACAGGAAGTGCTATATAGCTACAGTGTGTTTCCCCATCAGGAAGTGCTATATCACTACAGTGTGTTTCCCCATCAGGAAGTGCTATATCACTACAGTGTGTTGCAAATACAGGAAGTGCTATATAGCTACAGTGTGTTGCCTCTACAGGAAGTGCTATATCACTACAGAGTGTTGCAAATACAGGAAGTGCTACACAGCTACAGTGTGTTTCCCCTACAGGAAGTTATTTTTGCAAGAGTGTTTTGCCCCTACATGAAGTGCTATATAGCTACAGTGTGTTGCCCCTACATGAAGTGTTATATAGCTACAGTGTGTTGCCCCTACATGAAGTGCTATATAGCTACAGTGTGTTGCCCCTACATGAAGTGCTATATAGCTACAGTGTGTTGTCCCTACAGGAAGTGCTATATAGCTACAGTGTGTTGCCCCTACAGGAAGTGCTACATAGCAACAGTGTGTTGCCTTTAAAAGGAAATACTATTTTGCTACTGTGAGTTGCCCCTACAGGAAGTGCTATATAGCTACAGTGTGTTGTCCCTACAGGAAGTGCTATATAGCTACAGTGTGTTGTCCCTACAGGAAGTGCTATATAGCTACAGTGTGTTGCCCCTATAGGAAGTGCTACATAGCAACAGTGTGTTGCCCCTATAGGAAGTGCTACATAGCAACAGTGTGTTGCCCCTACAAGAAGTGCTATATAGCTACAGTGTGTTGCCTTTAAAAGGAAGTGCTATATCGCTACAGTGTGTTGTCCCTACAGGAAGTGCTACATAGCTACAGAGTCTTTCCCCTACAGGAAGTGCTATATCACTATAGTGTGTTGTCTCTACAGGAAGTGCTATATCACTTCAGTTTGTTGCCCCTGCAGGAAGTGCTCTTCAAGCATTTCGCTACACTCGCATTAACATCTGCTAACCATGTGGATTTAACAAATACAATTTGATTTGATATTGCTACAGTGTGTTGTCCCTACAGGAAGTCCTATATAGCTACATGTAACAGTATAACTTTAGACCGTCCCCTCGCCCATACCCGGGCACAAACCAGGGACCCTCTGCACACATCAACAACAGTCACCCACAAAGCATCGTTACCCATCGCTCCACAAAGGCCGCGGCCCTTGCAGAGCAAGTGGAACCACTACTTCAAGGTCTCAGAGTGACGTCACCAATTGAAACGCTATTTAGCGCGCACCGCTAACTAAGCTAGCCGTTTCACATCCGTTACATACATTGTGTTGTCCCTACAGGAAGTCCTATATAGCTGCAGTGTGTTGTCCCTACAGGAAGTGCTATATAGCTACAGTGTGTTGTCCCTACAGGAAGTCCTATATAGCTGCAGTGTGTTGCCCCTGGATCACGCTTCAGTACCAGGCAGTCCGACGGATGAATCTGGGTTTGATGAATCTGGGTTTGATGAATCTGGGTTTGATGAATCTGGGTTTGCTAGGAGAACGCTACTTGCCCGAATGCATAGTGTCAACTCTAAAGTTTAGTTTAGGAGGAATAATTGTCTGGGGTTGTTTTTCATAGTTCGGGCTAGGCACCTTAATACCAGTGGAGGGAAATCTTAACAGTACAGTTACATTCTAGATGATTCTGTGCTCCCAACTTTGCGGCAACAGTTTGGGTAATGCCCTTTCCTGTTACAGCATGACAATGCCCCCGTGCACAAAGCGAGGTCTATACAGAAATGGTTTGTTGAGATCGGTGTGGAAGAACTTGACTAGCCTGCACAGAGCCCTGACCTCAACCCCATCGAATACCTTTGGGATGAATTGGAATGCCAACTGCCAGCCAGGCCTAATCGCCCAACATCAGTGCCCGACCTCACTAATGCTCTTGTGGCTGAATGGAAGCAAGTCCCTGCAGCAATGTTCCAACATCTAGTGGAAAGCCTTCCCAGAAGAGTGGAGGCTGTTATAGCAGCAATGTTCCAACATCTAGTGGAAAGCCTTCCCAGAAGAGTGGAGGCTGTTATAGCAGCAATGTTCCAACATCTAGTGGAAAGCCTTCCCAGAAGAGTGGAGGGTGTTATAGCAGCGAAGGTGGGAACAACTCCATATTAAATGCCCATGATTTTGGAATGAGATGTTCGAAGAGCAGGTGTCCACATACTTTTGGTCTTGTAGTGTAAATAAAAAAAAATATGATACTTTAACATTTTTTATCTTTGCTCCAGCCAACGAATATAAAATGTATCCTCTGAAAAGCGAGGATCCGTGGTCTACTAAATGTAACATATTTTAATGAGGGTTTAATTAAACATATATATATAACAAATATCCCAAAGTTTATGAGCCATATTGAAACAAAAGAAAAGTTACAAAAACAAAACACATAAAGATTGGAAACTTGTATTTTGAACTTGGCCACTAGGGGGCGCATGTGGACTCCCCAAACAGACCTTCACTTTACGAATGTATTACTTCGGAATGGACCAGACCTTTTTGGACATAACACTTTATATATATTCATAACAAATGTCATAATACATATTTCTCTAGAGGTGAAATAACAGTGTTGGACTACAACAAATTCCAGTGACATCGCTCATCATTTAGCTCAATGAGCAAATCTCTATTACAACTGTATGATACAAGAAATATTGAGATTTCTGCAATGAGCACATAGATTATTGCATTATTACATTTTCCTTTTTTTTTGCATTGAAAGGGTGGAACCAGTTCTCCATTCACTGGTGGATCGAGCCTTCATTTAGCCTCCAGTACAGATCAATGGTGAAACAACTCTCTTCAAACATCTAACAGATTTGAGAGGTACAAGAGAGTCTGTATGTGGTGACCTTTGTCCGAAAGTTTGAGATCTATTATCTTGCTGTACATCTGGAGATATTTTATCATGCTGTTGATCCCAAATGGAGAGATCACAATCACAATCAAAACCATCTCATCTTTGTGTTCTACAATGTTCTAGAGTTTTCTACAACATGTTTTTGAGGTGCTCTGGAGTGTTGTAGAATGTTCTAGAGTGTTCTACACCATGTTTTTGAGGTGTTCTAAAGTGTTGTAGAATGTTCTAGAGTGTTCATGAATCTGCTAAACCATGTTGTTGTTGAGTTTGGTCCACTCAAAGATGTCCTGCTCACACACAATGTCCGAGTTGATGAGCAAGTAACGGTCCCCGACACAGAAGTGTTTCTGGCAGGCCGCGCATTTAAAACACTCCAGGTGGTAGACCTTGTCCCTCACACGCATGGTCATCTCAAACGCTCTGATTCTCTTCTCACAGCTAGCACACAGCCCGTCCTGTCCAAACAGCCTGGGAGGGAAGGGAGATGAAGGTGTATAACGTCCATGGATAAGCATTAATAAACCATTATAAAGAGTTTACATGCTATTGACTACTTAATATTTTGTCATATTTGTATGAATTTTGGAAACATTTAAAATAATTTAAATTTAAATTTAAATTTAAATTCATTTAAATTATTTATAAAATAATTTATATGGGCAGGATTTCAATTACTTATTGACTCTTGGGGTGTGCCCAACAGCAAAATATCTAACTCTATTTTTGGGGTGAGGGTATATGGTAAATGTCAACTATAAAGTGTCTAACCTGAGGTAGTCTCTGCGACAGAGCTTACGTCCCAGTTTGTAGTAGAGTCTTCGTCCCACCTCTCCCAGTCTGCAGCCACACAGGTCACAGCTCAGACAGTCCTCATGCCAGTACTTCTCTATGGCTTTCAGGAAGAACCTGTCCCCGATGCTCTGCTGGCAACCCCCACAGTTCAGGAGGGACGGGGCCATCTGTAACACCTCGTCCACCGGCTCCCTAGGGGGAACGAGGACAAGAGACAGATGAGGAAATGGAAGAATACAAGTCCATAATAAGAAGGCTGTGTGTGTGTGTGTGTGTGTGTGTGTGTGTGTGTGTTCTACCATGTAATATGCACATATTATTATTAGTTTAACCCACAGGATGGAGCCATTGACCTATATACCAGCGAGTGCAGCACATAATCCCTATGACCTGTTCATACAGCCAAACTATGTACTGACAAAAGGTCACGACATTCATCAGCCTTCTAAATAGACTTATATCGTTCTTTATAATGATCCCTTTCCCATTTATTGGTGCTTCCTTTTTCAATTGGTTCTTTCATGATGTTGTATTTGAATTGGATTATATTCTGAAGAGACTTTGGAAACTGCCACTGGCCTATTGCGTTTGCTTATTCCCAAGCAACTATTGTAATTTGCGTAATAAGACATTCTACAGCAGTATCAAGTCAACATTGAAGGTCCTAAGATTCTATTATAGCCTATTCTATTATATTTCATTGAAACAGCCGACTGGTACGTCACTTACTCGTTAGCCTCCATCGTCTTCCTTTCAATTGCAGATGACATTTTCCCAGTATGTTTTATTTCTCAGGTTGACATCAAGATGTTCCCGCTTCTCTTCTCTGTGATCAGCCTGGCAGGCCCACACCACGGTCACAGTTAAATCTTCAGAACACGCGTGTAACGGTAAATGTCGAAGGGACACACACTGCACCTGCTCTGATATAATGTCGCCCTAGACGTCAGTTGCGCGCGGAATTTGCCTTCATTTTATATGACATAATTTCAATCAGCAGTCTATGTCCAACGAAGATCATCCTGACATGTGACGCATTTTCAATGATGGAGGCTATTCTGTACATTTCCTCAGGCAATTGAGAAACCGCGGTGAAATTCGGTGTAGCCTTCGTCTTTCATAAGTGCATTTTTTTTATTCCATTGCGACTGTATATATGTCTTAAAACACTAGAAGAATTAAAATCAGCAAAGGTTGCTTGACTGAGTCTCCCTTTCCTCTTCAGTTCTTATTTATATTCCCTTCTTCTCCAGACGCGCTCTGTCCTGAGAATGAACGTTACCGCGGTTCCGTTATTGAGCGGCTGCGTCGTGCTTTTAAATACCAGCTCCTGCCCCCTAGCTCGGTCTCTGGTTTCGTTTCACCCTTCCTGCTCACGACTACTTGACAATGGGGGGAAATCGCTCTTAAAGCGACAGATAGCCAGCCCAGAGCAGAGCTCGAGAGCTCAACTCCTTCATGCGTGATTGAAGAAGTAAGTCGTGACAGAACTTGGGGTCACGAAGTGTTGCCTCGAGTTCAAGTGGTGTCTATATGTCTAAATGGCAACACAAGTGAGATAAATAAAAGCCTTTTAGCTTATTTGTGTGAAACATTCTCACTGCACTGTGTGGTAGTCTTATTAGTGCCTGTTTATTTATTGTTTGTTTCATTCCTAATAGGTCAATTACCCAACAGTCAAAATAAAATGAGGAGCAATCATAACATAAATACATTGCTCTGAGTACAGCAGCTCCTGGTGGAAAACCCCAGGTTGGATTATCATGAGCCTTGATGGTGTGTCCATTGCCTTTTATTGAAAAGCATGTTGAAATGTGCCATGGTACGTGTTCTATTGGACAGGGTTTTTTCTCAGCAGTTTTATGATATCACATTGGACGAGTAACATCTGCGTTATAGGAGCATTGGACTTGGTTAACATGCATATATATCATTACAGTCTGAAAACGGGATCTACAACTCTCATGTCCAAAAAAAAAAAGGTTTATTTAACCAGCAGAAAGACTCCCTATCTCTCTCTGTATAATCTGTGTTCTTACACCCATCCTCAACCAACGTCCTCAGGGAGCCTTCCTCTTATCTGCTGCCAGGGTCCCAGGCAAGGCTGGCTGTTAGAGGGAGGGAGACACACACAGCAGTTGGACTGAGCTGAGAGATAAAGCACCTTGCCTACTGCAACACCCGGTTTATACACACTTGTCAGGCATTAATAATCAATCATCATCAACCCCAATTTCCACTGTTACACTACTGCTGATGGTGGGTGGACCGAATACAGCCTGAGAGTGCCAGTCTGTTTGTGCTATCATGCCAACTCATTGTCACTCATTGTCATGCCACTCAAGCTGGCACTCAGGCTAGGCTGAGTGTACTCCTCCCCAGGCAGATGCTTGGTTAAATGTAGGTCGATTACAGCCTGTGGCTAGATTCTGGCTGTTAGGTTGTGTTGTGGGTTTTGTTGTGTAGGCCCAGTGACCACACAGAGACAGAAGCAGAGCTGAGAAGGCCCCGGAGCACAGCTATGTCTAGTGGAGATCTAATGCAGAACAGCTTTGAGAGACAGAGAGATTACTATTCAGAGTTACATGATCACAGAACGGAACACAATTCACAGTTAATGAGTTCTAGAACACCAACCAAGACATTTGGTTAGACAGGAATCTTAAGAGGCTAATGAGTTCTAGAACACCAACCAAGACATTTAGTTAGACAGGAATCTTAAGAGGCTAATGAGTTCTAGAACACCAACCAAGACATTTGGTTAGACAGGAATCTTAAGAGGCTAATGAGTTCTAGAACACAAACCAAGACATTTGGTTAGACAGGAATCTTAAGAGGCTAATGAGTTCTAGAACACCAACCAAGACATTTGGTTAGACAGGAATCTTAATTAAGAGGCTAATGAGTTCTAGAACACTAACCAAGACATTTGGTTAGTCAGGAATCTTAAGGGGCTAATGAGTTCTAGAACACCAAACAAGACATTTGGTTAGACAGGAATCTTAAGAGGCTAATGAGTTCTAGAACACCAACCAAGACATTTGGTTAGACAGGAATCTTAAGAGGCTAATGAGTTCTAGAACACCAACCAAGACATTTGGTTAGACAGGAATCTTAAGAGGCTAATGAGTTCTAGAACACCAACCAAGACATTTGGTTAGACAGGAATCTTAATTAAGAGGCTAATGAGTTCTAGAACACTAACCAAGACATTTGGTTAGACAGGAATCTTAAGGGGCTAATGAGTTCTAGAACAGCAACCAAGACATTTGGTTAGACAGGAATCTTAAGAGGCTAATGAGTTCTAGAACACCAACCAAGACATTTGGTTAGACATGAATCTTAATTAAGAGGCTAATGAGTTCTAGAACACCAACCAAGACATTTGGTTAGACAGGAATCTTAAGGGGCTAATGAGTTCTAGAACACCAACCAAGACATTTGGTTAGACAGGAATCTTAAGAGGCTAATGAGTTCTAGAACACCAACCAAGACATTTGGTTAGACAGGAATCTTAATTAAGAGGCTAATGAGTTCTAGAACACTAACCAAGACATTTGGTTAGACATGAATCTTAATTAAGAGGCTAATGAGTTCTAGAACACCAACCAAGACATTTGGTTAGACAGGAATCTTAAGGGGCTAATGAGTTCTAGAACACCAACCAAGACATTTGGTTAGACAGGAATCTTAAGAGGCTAATGAGTTCTAGAACACCAACCAAGACATTTGGTTAGACAGGAATCTTGGAACCTTTATTTGAAATAGGGTTTTATCTTATCTGATGACAAGTGATTTGCAGAAGAACTTATGATGTCTACGAAAATAGATTTTGGAGTTATGCCTTGACTACGTTTTTTTCACTCTAAATTGTATTTCAAACAAAAATCATTGAGTTAAAAGTTCAACAAACCATACAACTCTACACACAGGACTACTTTTAACAATTTCCTCAGAAAAGTGTCCAAAAACAAATTTTGTGGAAGAACTGTGCAGATGCAAACTTTGGTTAATGGAAATACGGTCAAATCTACCTCAGGTTTTTATGAGACTACTTTCTTTTTTTATACGGTTAAATACAGTGCCTTGCGAAAGTATTCGGCCCCCTTGAACTTTGCGACCTTTTGCCACATTTCAGGCTTCAAACATAAAGATATAAAACTATAGTTTTTTGTGAAGAATCAACAACAAGTGGGACACAATCATGAAGTGGAACGACATTTATTGAATATTTCAAACTTTTTTAACAAATCAAAAACTGAAAAATTGGGCGTGCAAAATTATTCAGCCCCCTTAAGTTAATACTTTGTAGCGCCACCTTTTGCTGCGATTACAACTGTAAGTCGCTTGGGGTATGTCTCTATCAATTTTGCACATCGAGAGACTGAAATTTTTTCCCATTCCTCCTTGCAAAACAGCTCGAGCTCAGTGAGGTTGGATGGAGAGCATTTGTGAACAGCAGTTTTCAGTTCTTTCCACAGATTCTCGATTGGATTCAGGTCTGGACTTTGACTTGGCCATTCTAACACCTGGATATGTTTATTTTTGAACCATTCCATTGTAGATTTTGCTTTATGTTTTGGATCATTGTCTTGTTGGAAGATAAATCTCCATCCCAGTCTCAGGTCTTTTGCAGACTCCATCAGGTTTTCTTCCAGAATGGTCCTGTATTTGGCTCCATCCATCTTCCCATCAATTTGAACCATCTTCCCTGTCCCTGCTGAAGAAAAGCAGGCCCAAACCATGATGCTGCCACCACCATGTTTGACAGTGGGGATGGTGTGTTCAGCTGTGTTGCTTTTACGCCAAACATAACGTTTTGCATTGTTGCCAAAAAGTTCAATTTTGGTTTCATCTGACCAGAGCACCTTCTTCCACATGTTTGGTGTGTCTCCCAGGTGGCTTGTGGCAAACTTTAAACAACACTTTTTATGGATATCTTTAAGAAATGGCTTTCTTCTTGCCACTCTTCCATAAAGGCCAGATTTGTGCAATATACGACTGATTGTTGTCCTATGGACAGAGTCTCCCACCTCAGCTGTAGATCTCTGCAGTTCATCCAGAGTGATCATGGGCCTCTTGGCTGCATCTCTGATCAGTCTTCTCCTTGTATGAGCTGAAAGTTTAGAGGGACGGCCAGGTCTTGGTAGATTTGCAGTGGTCTGATACTCCTTCCATTTCAATATTATCGCTTGCACAGTGCTCCTTGGGATGTTCAAAGCTTGGGAAATCTTTTTGTATCCAAATCCGGCTTTAAACTTCTTCACAACAGTATCTCGGACCTGCCTGGTGTGTTCCTTGTTCTTCATGATGCTCTCTGCGCTTTTGACGGACCTCTGAGACTATCACAGTGCAGGTGCATTTATACGGAGACTTGATTACATACAGGTGGATTGTATTTATCATCATTAGTCATTTAGGTCAACATTGGATCATTCAGAGATCCTCACTGAACTTCTGGAGAGAGTTTGCTGCACTGAAAGTAAAGGGGCTGAATAATTTTGCACGCCCAATTTTTCAGTTTTTGATTTGTTAAAAAAGTTTGAAATATCCAATAAATGTCGTTCCACTTCATGATTGTGTCCCACTTGTTGTTGATTCTTCACAAAAAAATACAGTTTTATATCTTTATGTTTGAAGCCTGAAATGTGGCAAAAGGTCGCAAAGTTCAAGGGGGCCGAATACTTTCGCAAAGCACTGTATCTGCTCTGAATGAAGATTTCTTTGAAACCCAAAACCCAATTTGATGTGCTCCTATTAACTTTACATGTTGGTGCTCATGGATCCTTTGATGGAAAAGGGGAATCATGATGCCCTTATCCAGAGAAACCAACAACACAAGCTTCATCATATACAGTGGCACACAAAAAAGGTGCTATCTAGAACTTAAGAAGGTTAATCGGCTGTCCCCATAGGAGAACCTTTGTTGATCCAGGGAGAACCCTTTTGGTTCCAAGTAGAACCGTTTGAATTCCACGTAGAACCCTTTCCACAGAAGGTTCTACATGGAACCCAAAATGGTTCTACCTGGAACAGAAACGGGTTTTGACCTAGAACCAAAAAGTGTTCTCCTATGGGGACAGTTGATGAATACAATTAAAAACATTTGTCTAAGACTGTAGTCTAGTCTTCCAAGGGCTATGGCAGAAAATCCAAAGACTTTGTGACAACGCAGTCAGCATATCCCCAACAGTTGGTGCTGCTGTGAAGATGAATCCACTACTTAAAACCATTCACCATTTCCTGTGGATTTGACAGGGCAGGCCTAGAAGGATGTGCAATAACTAAAGGTGTCAGCACGCTTCAGTTCGGCTGGTGCCTAGCGAACCGAACGAGTGTGCTCGCATACTCTCTTAAAAACCTTTGTTTGATAAACAAGAAAAAAAAGTGACAATAGTACTGCTTGTCCATTTTGAGACGCCGTAGCCAGTATGCACTTCCTCAAAATAGTCTGAATTCATCTAAAATAACTCAAGAAATCTGTCATACATTTGTTTTTGCAGAGTAGATCTTAGTTGCGCAATTTTACATCACAGAAGAAGAGCCGAAGCTTTCCTGGGAGGGGTCAGGCCTACTTTTTCTACCGCTTACTCTCAATCGCTCCACTGACTCCGCTGTCTGACTGCAGTTGGCTCAAACTGATAGGCGGCTGACGAGGCTGATAGAGCACTTGAGAAAATTGAGGTCTGTACATTAGGGCATGCAACAGGAAACAGAAAGTGAGCTTTTCTTACTGTGCAAGTCTAGATAGTCCCTAAATGTTTCAGTCCATTTTGGTGCTAAAAGTGGGAATCAGCAGTTGAAACAGTAACAAAGTGTGTCCCCGTCACGGTTTTGGTAAAAGGCTGAGGGATGGCGCTGGAGAAATGTAACCACTCTCAAATTTAAAAACAGAGCTATAGATGCAAGGATTGACCATCCATGATATCATGTTTTGAGGTTATACCACAATTGTTTACATTTACTTTGAGGCATTTTTAAGTGATATTCTTCAGTAATCAATGGGTGCATACTATCATTGATTTATATGTCCATAAATGGATGTCACAACTGCAGAATGCAACTTTAACGACCACAACCCTGGTTTGTTGTTCTGAGTTCAATAGGTGGGAAGGAATCCATTAGTCCTCTAGGGTTTCCTTTACTGCTTCTAAAACAAATGGTGTATGACATGACAAGACGTTATATTACCATGGTAACGTGACAACAGGTTACAATATACTGTAACTACATGGTAACACGTTATAATATACTGTAACTACATGACAACATGTTATAATATACTGTAACTACATGGTAACATGTTATAATATACTGTAACTACATGGTAACATGACAACATGTTATAATATACTGTAACTACATGGTAACATGACAACACGTTATAATATACTGTAACTACATGGTAACACGTTATAATATACTGTAACTACATGGTAACATGACAACACGTTATAATATACTGTAACTACATGACAACACGTTATAATATACTGTAACTACATGGTAACATGTTATAATATACTGTAACTACATGGTAACACGTTATAATATACTGTAACTACATGGTAACATGTTATAATATACTGTAACTACATGGTAACATGTTATAATATACTGTAACTACATGGTAACATGTTATAATATACTGTAACTACATGGTAACATGTTATAATATACTGTAACTACATGGTAACACGTTATAATATACTGTAACTACATGACAACACGTTATAATATACTGTAACTACATGACAACACGTTATAATATACTGTAACTACATGGTAACATGACAACATGTTATAATATACTGTAACTACATGGTAACATGTTATAATATACTGTAACTACATGACAACATGTTATAATATACTGTAACTACATGACAACACGTTATAATATACTGTAACTACATGGTAACATGACAACACGTTATAATATACTGTAACTACATGGTAACATGACAACACGTTATAATATACTGTAACTACATGGTAACATGACAACACGTTATAATATACTGTAACTACATGGTAACATGTTATAATATACTGTAACTACATGGTAACATGTTATAATATACTGTAACTACATGGTAACATGTTATAATATACTGTAACTACATGGTAACATGACAACACGTTATAATATACTGTAACTACATGGTAACATGTTATAATATACTGTAACTACATGGTAACATGTTATAATATACTGTAACTACATGGTAAAACGTTATAATATACTGTAACTACATGGTAACATGTTATAATATACTGTAACTACATGGTAACATGTTATAATATACTGTAACTACATGGTAACATGACAACATGTTATAATATACTGTAACTACATGGTAACACGTTATAATATACTGTAACTACATGGTAACATGTTATAATATACTGTAACTACATGGTAACATGTTATAATATACTGTAACTACATGGTAACATGACAACATGTTATAATATACTGTAACTACATGGTAACAAGTTATAATATACTGTAACTACACGGTAACACGTTATAATATACTGTAACTACATGGTAACATGTTATAATATACTGTAACTACATGGTAACATGTTATAATATACTGTAACTACATGGTAACATGACAACATGTTATAATATACTGTAACTACATGGTAACATGACAACACGTTATAATATACTGTAACTACATGGTAACATGACAACACGTTATAATATACTGTAACTACATGGTAACATGACAACACGTTATAATATACTGTAACTACATGGTAACATGTTATAATATACTGTAACTACATGGTAACATGTTATAATATACTGTAACTACATGGTAACATGTTATAATATACTGTAACTACATGGTAACATGACAACACGTTATAATATACTGTAACTACATGGTAACATGTTATAATATACTGTAACTACATGGTAACATGTTATAATATACTGTAACTACATGGTAAAACGTTATAATATACTGTAACTACATGGTAACATGTTATAATATACTGTAACTACATGGTAACATGTTATAATATACTGTAACTACATGGTAACATGACAACATGTTATAATATACTGTAACTACATGGTAACACGTTATAATATACTGTAACTACATGGTAACATGACAACATGTTATAATATACTGTAACTACATGGTAACATGTTATAATATACTGTAACTACATGGTAACATGACAACATGTTATAATATACTGTAACTACATGGTAACACGTTATAATATACTGTAACTACATGGTAACATGTTATAATATACTGTAACTACATGGTAACAAGTTATAATATACTGTAACTACACGGTAACACGTTATAATATACTGTAACTACATGGTAACATGTTATAATATACTGTAACTACATGGTAACATGTTATAATATACTGTAACTACATGACAACATGTTATAATATACTGTAACTACATGGTAACATGTTATAATATACTGTAACTACATGGTAACATGACAACATGTTATAATATACTGTAACTACATGGTAACATGTTATAATATACTGTAACTACATGGTAACATGTTATAATATACTGTAACTACATGGTAACATGTTATAATATACTGTAACTACATGACAACATGTTATAATATACTGTAACTACATGGTAACATGTTATAATATACTGTAACTACATGGTAACATGACAACATGTTATAATATACTGTAACTACATGGTAACATGACAACACGTTATAATATACTGTAACTACATGGTAACATGACAACACGTTATAATATACTGTAACTACATGGTAACATGTTATAATATACTGTAACTACATGGTAACATGACAACATGTTATAATATACTGTAACTACATGGTAACATGTTATAATATACTGTAACTACATGGTAACATGTTATAATATACTGTAACTACATGGTAACATGACAACATGTTATAATATACTGTAACTACATGGTAACATGTTATAATATACTGTAACTACATGGTAACATGACAACATGTTATAATATACTGTAACTACATGGTAACATGTTATAATATACTGTAACTACATGGTAACATGTTATAATATACTGTAACTACATGGTAACATGACAACATGTTATAATATACTGTAACTACATGGTAACACGTTATAATATACTGTAACTACATGGTAACATGTTATAATATACTGTAACTACATGGTAACATGACAACATGTTATAATATACTGTAACTACATGGTAACATGTTATAATATACTGTAACTACATGGTAACATGACAACATGTTATAATATACTGTAACTACATGGTAACATGTTATAATATACTGTAACTACATGGTAACATGTTATAATATACTGTAACTACATGGTAACATGACAACATGTTATAATATACTGTAACTACATGGTAACACGTTATAATATACTGTAACTACATGGTAAGGCAGAAACAGATCTGGCTGCCAAGCTATCTGAACTTAAAGACAGTCAACCCTGTTGAATGGATATGATCTAGTATACAGGACTGTTATTCACCGACCGAGGCTTTTGGCGTCTAACAGCAGAAAATGGGAAACAAACAGTTAATGATCTTTGCTAGATGACCTTTTGGGAAGTGGTGTCACTCATATCTGGCTTCCTGTTTTGTGCTGTTTGGCGTTGAGAGAGAGAGAGAGCATTATGGAGTTGAAGGCTGTTGGGTGGAATTTCAAGGCAAGTGGAAAATATAATGGGTCGGGGCTATTAAGCGAACAGTAAAACTATTTGTCGTTGATACCACTTGTCACTCTCTGTAATCATATAGTGAACTATGGAGATTAGGTCAAGCTCATTGATCGGCATGAAAGTTGGGGATTTTAGTCGGTCACAACTAGCCTGGGCCCAGATCTGTTTGTGCTCTCTTCCCAACTCCTATGGTCACTGTGCTATAGGAGTTGGCAAGACAGCACAAACAGATCTGGGGCCTGGCTAGGTCACCACATGGACTACATCCCATACAGAACCTTTTATTTAACCTTTATTTCACCTTTATTTAACTAGGCAAGTCAGTTAGGAACACATTCTTATTTACAACGACGGCCTACCAAAAGGCAAAAGGACTCATCGGGGTTAGTTTGGCAGCTGGGGTGAAAGAGGAACGATTACAATAGAGTCCACCAAGACTAGATTTAACTTTAGCCTGCAGCTTTGATATGTGCTGAGAAAAGGACAGTGTACCGTCTAGCCATACTCGCAAGTACTTGTATGAGGTGACTACATCAAGCTCTAAACCCTCAGAGGTAGTAATAACACCTGTGGGGAGAGGGGCATTCTTCTTACCAAACCACATGACCTTTGTTTTGGAGGTGTTCAGAACGAGGTTAAGGGTAGAGAAAGCTAGTTGGACACATGTAGACTCCTTGTTTTCTTCTATGTAAAGCATACATCAACTGGCAAGACACCGTGGCCATCCATCACAGACTGTCCACACACACACACACACACACACACACACACACACACACACACACACACACACACACACACACACACACAGGCCTATTTCCTGTAACTAGAGATAGAGTGCTCTGGACACAGTGGTGAAACTGCAAACTCTGGAGCAGCAATAGCCAGGCTACAGCTTCATGTCTATAATCTGAAGCAAATCCATTATTGGTTTATTTTTGTTTGAGTTTAGTTCACTTCTCTTAGATGATTACACCATTACCGTGGTGAACTTTGAGAAGATAGACTGGAGAGAGAGGAGAATCGAGTTGATGGTTTGACAAACTCCTGCTGATAAGGGCAGAGGTCAGAGCATTAGCCAGGGTTGTGTTAATTATGCATAAAATGGAAGAAAGCATCCTGAAACAGGAGGGGACTACCTGGACTTGTCCAATAAGACATTGTATTTATTGCTTATTGAACATTACCCTGGCCTCTTTACAGTAGTTTAGAAAATGGAGGACAAACAGTACAGCCCTGCTGTCTAACTGCAACAGAGCAGGTTACCATGGAGAGGAAATGAGTCACTGGTTGAAAGGGAGCTTCGCTTCCCTTAGGGAACCTCCCATAATCAGTATTATCACAAAAAAAAAACAGCCTTTCAATGGGCCAGTGCAATCAAAGAGCAGCGCGGCCATGTTAACTGCTTCCTGAATAAGCCAAACAAAACCTCATGAAGGCTGATTCCACAGAGTTCTTATGGACTCTGGTTAGTTTGTCCTGTTGGAGAGGTTGATGTTAAATACAGGCTCTGACTTGAAGAAACAACAACCGAATGTATTTCAGAGGGACGTTCATTTTCATGGGAATAGAGAACACCCCATAGACATTGAGATAGTTTTATCTCCATTTTTATTTTCCAAATGGAGGAGAATTGTTTGTGTAGTTAACTGTCATGTTTCCAAATTGTGGAAACGCCAATAATTATGTCTGTTATGGTTGGGTTCTGCTGCCAATGACTGGAACGAATGGCAAAAATCGCTGAAGCTGGAGACTTATATTTCCCTCACTAACTGTAAGCATCAGCTATCTGAGCAGCTAACCGATCGCTGCAGCTGTACATAGCCCATCTGTAAATAGCCCACCCAATCTACCTACCTCATCCCCATATTGTTTTTATTTTCTTTCCTGCTCTTTTGCACACCAGTTTCACCACTTGCACATCACCATCTGCTCATCTATCACTCCAGTGTTCATTTGCTAAATTGTAATTACTTCGCTACTATGGCCTATTTATTGCCTTACCTCCTCACGCCATTTGCACTCACTGTATATAGACTTTCATTTTTTTTCTATTGTGTTTTTGACTGTATGTTTGTTTTACTCCATGTGTGTTGTTGTTTGTGTCGCTCTGCTTTGCTTTATCTTGGCCAGGTCGCAGTTGTGAATGAGAACTTGTTCTCAACTAGCCTACCTGGTTAAATAAAGGTGTTCTCAACTAGCCTACCTGGTTAAATAAAGGTGTTCTCAACTAGCCTACCTGGTTAAATAAAGGTGAAATAGAAATACAAATAAAATGTAAAAGCTGAGGCATAATGTTCAATTCATCCACACCTTTGAATCAACAAATCAATAGAAGAAAAACTGGATAATCCAAGTAGGACTTGTGACCAAATAAACTTGATATCACTTTTAGTAACTGGTATGGCCATTATTTTTAATTGTATTTAACTATGCAGTAGTAATAGCAGTAGTAGTATACACATAAGGTTCAGGAACTCTACAATACTTTTGAGCTAATATTCTATAATAGGTGCAGGAACTCAAAAGAGTAGAACATTTGATGTGCCGGTCCTCAGTTCCGGTGAGCCATGGTGCACAATTTAAAAGCAAAAACAGGTCAGGAATCTTGGTCACCAATCTGACAGTCATAGGCCTACGGTATACAGTACAGTTACTTTCCATGGGTGGAAAGTGTTGGGGAAGCTACTCTGAAAATACAGTACCAAACTAATAAAATATATACAAAACTACCAATTACTTCACATTGGAATAAGTTAAGTTAACATTAATAAAAATATAGTTTACTTAACTAAAGTTACTTTGATAAAGTAGTTTACTAAATCCAAAGTACTTTGTGAAAAAGTATCGTATCTCAATCTGAAACGTCATAGAATACAAATGGCAAAAAAACAGATCTGGAGTCAGATGTTAACAGAATGTGTAATTTAGCCTATTAAAAACTAAGTTTCAAGTGAGAATTAGGCAAGTCTAATGCTGAAAAAGAAAGGAAATTCTTGCCTAGTTTTGTCATATTTTCTCTTCTTTTTTGCAATAAATGTAGTGTGTAGTTCCAGTAGTTAGCCAGTAATTAGCCACTGCATGACAACAAAAAAAGTAAATAACTACTGAAACACTACCAACATTTTTTATTTAGTTTGTTCAACTACCACCAAGCTACTGCAAAAAGTCAATGAAAAGACTCGTTGAACTAAATGTTGTTCAGGACTCCCAAACACTGTCCATGGCTCATTACTGCCCCCTGCTGATCTACAGTAGATTCATCGATCTCATCACCAAACATTTTAACACTCAGAACTGTCGACTCAACAATGTCACAGTGTCATGTAGCTAGCAATAGGCTACATTAATCTGAAAAACTTCAATTTAAATCACTGCACTGATTACAGATACTGTAGCAGCATTGTACAGTGCCAGAGCGCACACACAAGTTAGCTTGAACAAATCAATACAAGTTATTTTGCAGATTTTTGTGGGGCGAAGATTTGCTATGCACATTTTTTGGGCCGTATTAGAAAACGTACTATCTGTTATGTACATTTGAATATTTAATCAACCTCGCAATAACAGTCTTTCACAAGCTGTCTCTATATTGTGTTTTTATCTCCCAGTTGATTTGTTTAGATCAGATCAGTCTGGTTCGTTGAGTCTGGCATATCGTTGGACAGCCGAAAAGGGTCCTTCTTCTTTATAAAGAGTTCCTTCACTAATCACACTGTCTCAGTTGTCGGTGAGGCCGGCTGGGCGGATCCTCACTTTTGAAAGAGAAAATAAAGCAACACAATAAAAAATAAATAATAATATATACATATTTTTTAAACAACCTTGGCTATTGCATTTCTCTCGTGAATAAGCTTCCCCCAGTGGATACATAGAGCATAAAGGTAAGGGAATATAAAGCTAGCCAAATGAACCTATGAGACAAGGAAAGCATAGCTTATTCTAGCTAATGATATGCTAACTTTAGCTAGCTGAGTTATGGGCCAGTGTGGCTGTATCACAGCTAAAGTTCCTCGTTAAAGCGATGATTTATAGCTAGCTAATGAGCCACAATTGCTAAATCGTTTAGTTATTAACTAGCTAACGTTCCATCTACATTGAATTTTCTCCTTTGATCATAAGTGTGATGTATTTTTTTTAGCCTAGATTTAGCTAATGTCAGTTAGCTGGGCAATCTGCATGGTTGAATATCTGCTAGCAGGTAGCTAACGGTACGGGCCAGATAGACGATAAGGCTCTTGGTACACGGGCTTTATGCGATGATAGGCTCATTTAAAGTTAGCTAGCTAGCTTATCATCTCGGTGACTTTGAGCTGGACGTGTTCGCGAGCTAGGTCAACTAATATTCTTGAAATTGGTTAACAAGTTCATTAGTTATTATTATTATTATTATTTTATTTTTTTAAATGGTCCGGCGGAGCTGGCTGGCAACACTTGGATCCGTTCAATCAAGTGGATCGTGTATGTAACTAACTACTTGTTGGACTTAGATGTTATATTCCACCATGACGCTCATTGTGCACCAATCCAACGCTGTATTAAAACGGCCATACTTATTCCTCCCTTCTGGGCAAGTGAAATGGCTGAAATTATGTGAACTTTCTAATGCTCAACCACGATTTAAAGTTGGCTACACCCGTAGTTATTTTGTTAGATGAGTGGGGTGGTTTCCTGGACACAGATTTAAGTCTAGACCTAGACTAAAAAGCAAACTCGATGAGTGTCTGGGGAAAACTATAAAAATCCATCCATTGTTACTCGTCTCCACCTCCATAACTAACTTATTGATTGATGTACCTCTCGCTTTGTCTATTCAGATGCCCTCAGCAATGAATGGTAACAGGACAGTGCAGTCGGCCAGCCCAGATGTGGGATCTGCTCCTGGACAGATCACCTTGGGCGGAGGGCAGTCCTCTGGGGCCCAGACCGAGGCAATGAAGCAAGTCCTGGGCGTCGTAGACAAGAAAGTCCGGAACATGGAGAAGAAAAAGGCAAGTCTCCTTTTGTTTTTGGGGAATGAAACTTGTGATGAGGTTGAAAAGTGCCTCTGCCTTTTGATACCTCCATTTTTTAAATTTATTTAGCTAGGCAAGTCCGTTACGAACAAATTCTTATTTACACTGGACAACCTACCGGGGAGCAATGGGTTAACTGCCTTGTTCAGGGGCAGAAAGACATATTTTCACCTTGTCAGCTCGGGGATTCGATCTAGCAACCTTTCGGTTACTGACCCAGCGCTCTAACCACTAGGCTACCTGCCACCCCTCCACTCTAACCACTAGGCTACCTGCCACCCCTCCACTCTAACCACTAGGCTACCTACCGCCCCTCCACTCTAACCACTAGGCTACCTCCTGCCATTGAGCAACCCCCCCCCCCCAGCTTGGGGTGTAATCATTAGTTAAAAATGTTTTGCAATGGAAATGAGAGTTCAGGCCTTGAATTTTGTGGTCCTAATGCAGCCTTAAAATCTATGCCTTGTGGCCGTTGTGCCCTTGGCAAATGTATATAATAATTAGTATTCCCTTCTCCCGGCTGACGATCGCTCTGAAGCACCTCACTCTCATGGCTTTCTCAGATATCTCAATTCTTATTAGCTAATACCATCATGTGACTTTCACAGCCAGACTGCAGACTTAGGCAACAAGGGAAGATTGGCACATCGGACGGGGAATTCCAAGGCGCATATTGAAGATGTATGAACTGTCCACATTTACTTTTTGTCAGCCAACATAATGAGTAACGAAGCACTAGCCTGTGTCAATCTACTATCTCCCATAGTAGAAAAGTTGACCCTATTCTGTTGGTCAACTTGTCGTTCTGTGCGAGAAATAAATATCCCAAACAAACTCTGGGACAGTTGTGGGACGACAGATCCCCAATTAATACAACCCCCTATTAAAAAAATACTTTTTAAAGCAATGAGACTGGTGCAACAGATCAGAATGTTTAACCTTAAAATGTTGATCAACCATTAGGCGATTTCTTCACATTTAGAAAAGCAGCAAATGCGCGCATGGCAGTAGGCTATAATAACACAAATGCTCCATTGTGCAGTTTGTACAAAACAACGCTCTCAAAAGCGAGCGGTTTCATATGATCGATGAAAATGTCCTTTTTAGAAAGGAAGATGCAACAACTAGCATGGGTTGATGACTAGGGTTGATGACTAGGGTTGATGACTAGGGTTGATGACTAGGGTTGATGACTAGGGTTGATGACTAGGGTTGATGACTAGGGTTGTGTCTTTGGTTTGCTGGACAACTAAAGAAAGTTGAGAACATGAAATACTGGTCTCAATGGCATATGAGGAAGTGATTTTATTTAAAAAATAATAAATTAAAAAAAATAATCCACTATGGCCGGACCATGGTAAGACAAGCCTCAATGATAAAGAAATGTCCAGGTTTTAAACAATTTACGTTTATGGTTAAAGTCGTTTTGAAAATGTTGACTGCCTCTGCTCAGTTTGCAGTGTGCAACAGACACTGCCCCTTCTCTCCTATATGAATGATTTAGTGCCTTCAGTATGTCCACAGACTCACGTCTTTAGATGTTTAATATTAGTCATGATCCTACATTATATTTGTCAAACATGACCGCCGTTTAGTGGTGTGTGTGTGTGTGTCAAGTCACTCTAAAATAAAAAATAAAAAAGTTTGGATACATTTTCGGGTGCCTCCATGACAGCCTGTACCCAAGTAGGCTCTCAGCTACAACTTTGACATGTTGTATTAAAAGAGGAAAAAAAATAGGCCTGAACAAAATTCTTATTTACAATGACGGCCTACACCGGCCAAGCCCTTGGAGGCTATTTATGTACATTTACCAAAACCTACATTCACAGAATAGTGTTTTTCTTTGCCAATGAAGCCACTTATGCACTTCCCCCAGAGTCAGATGAACAGGAACAACTACCATGGTAACTGTTCTTATAGTGGGGGGGGGTCATTGGATAATTTTGGATGGTGCCCTGGCAGAGATGATGGCTTTGGTGCCCTGGCAGACTGGGCACCTCTTGAAGGCCAAATGGTCTTGCCCCTAAAACCACAAAATTCCAGGCCTGCGGGAGTATCTATTGAGACAAATTCAGCTAGGTCCCTTCTCGTTTGGTTCCTAGTGATACACCCCTTGCTCTTGGGCTGATCCGGGCAATGCTTCCAGCGTCTTGTGTGTCTGGGGACTTATTGAATTAAAAAAAAGACTGCAAACAGACACATTTTTCTGTTTTGATGGACAACAGTTACTACTTGCATGGTTTTTCTATTGACGCATATGCTAGTGCACAGGTTCAGTGCCAACATCATTGTGCTGATCATGACAGCAGTTTCCTCTCTGACAAAATCAATCAATGCAAATTGCATTATCCAATTCCTTCCAACTGTGTTTTTTTTTGGAGGGGAGGAGGAGGGTGCTCTAAAATAGACACGGCTGTCCTAGTAAGTCATCATTGCTGCAGACACAGCGTCTTGCTTTCTGGGTCTCACTGCTTAGTTGCAACATCATCACGTCGTCTTCGCCGACATTTTACAGTTGCACGATGAAAGTGCAGTCCCCGGCCAGCTAGCTCAGGGGTTTTCAAACTCTTCTTGCCAAGGGATCCTCCCCGCCCAGGCAAACCGACGACCCAGAAATCCCCATCATATGTTAGAAGTAATCAACTTTTTTTTTTATTTTTTATGAATTGATATGGGAGGCAGTTTTATTTTGACCTGGAAGAGGAAGTGTAAACTCTTAACAGTCTATTAGCTAGAATGATATCTTGGCGGTGAATAACTTTTTTTTTCTTTTTTTTTCTCGTTTTAAAGCTAATTTCCTGCATTTTGGCCACGGCCAATGCGGTTTCTCTGCTCAAACATAACACAATCAATGGCATGTGCACTGAATAACACAACTTTGTATCGATTGGCTAGCTTTTATTTGATCGTTTTCACACGGTATTAGGATCGCAGTTGGGGGGGGAAACACTGGACTAGAGTTTACACACGCGGTGTTAGCCAAAGCTGTTCTGAAGAAGCTTGTCCATCTCATTTAACCTACTAGCTGTAAAGGCACACTTGTGTTGTGTTGCTCAGAGGTGTCCGACGAACCTTGCATTTTTGTTAGTGTACCGTTACCATGGGATTAGCAATTGAACCTGGTGGATGAGGTTACCATTGGATATCTGTTGCAGGTTTTAGTGTTGCAGGAATGAGGATCGGGGCATCTGCTTCCCACTTCAACCAACAACTGAGACATTTCAGCTCTTGTTTTAAAATAAAAAAAACGAAAAAAAACTTTATTTAGCTAGGCAAGTCAGTTAAGAACAAATTCTTATTTTCAATGACTGCCTACCGGGGAACAGTGGGTTAACTGCCTTGTTCAGGGGAAGAACAACAGATTTTTTTACCTTGTCAGCTCGGGGATTCAATCTTGCAACATTTTGGTTACTAGTCCAACGCTCTAACCACTAGACTACCTGCCGCCCCTCCACTCTAACCACTAGGCTACCTGCCGCCCCTCCACTCTAACCACTAGGCTACCTGCCGCCCCTCCACTCTAACCACTAGGCTACCTGCCGCCCCTCCACTCTAACCACTAGGCTACCTGCCGCCCCTCCACTCTAACCACTAGGCTACCTGCCGCCCCTCCACTCTAACCACTAGACTACCTGCCGCCCCTCCACTCTAACCACTAGGCTACCTGCCGCCCCTCCACTCTAACCACTAGACTACCTGCCGCCCCTCCACTCTAACCACTAGGCTACCTGCCGCCCCTCCACTCTAACCACTAGGCTACCTGCCGCCCCTCCACTCTAACCACTAGGCTACCTGCCGCCCCTCCACTCTAACCACTAGGCTACCTGCCGCCCCTCCACTCTAACCACTAGACTACCTGCCACCCCTCCACTCTAACCACTAGGCTACCTGCCGCCCCTCCACTCTAACCACTAGGCTACCTGCCGCCCCTCCACTCTAACCACTAGGCTACCTGCCGCCCCTCCACTCTAACCACTATGCTACCTGCCGCCCCGCCCCTCCACTCTAACCACTAGACTACCTGCCACCCCTCCACTCTAACCACTAGGCTACCTGCCGCCCCTCCACTCTAACCACTAGACTACCTGCCACCCCTCCACTCTAACCACTAGGCTACCTGCCGCCCCTCCACTCTAACCACTAGGCTACCTGCCGCCCCTCCACTCTAACCACTAGACTACCTGCCGCCCCTCCACTCTAACCACTAGGCTACCTTCCACCCTCCACTCTAACCACTAGGCTACCTTCCACCCCTCCACTCTAACCACTAGTCTACCTGCCGCCCCTCCACTCTAACCACTAGTCTACCTGTCGCCCCTCCACTCTAACCACTAGGCTACCTGCCGCCCCTCCACTCTAACCACTAGGCTACCTGCTGCCCCTCCACTCTAACCACTAGACTACCTGCCACCCCTCCACTCTAACCACTAGACTACCTGCCGCCCCTCCACTCTAACCACTAGACTACCTGCCACCTACTATGTAGATATTTTTTTAATTATACCATCAGATCAACACCCTGTTTGTTTCAATTGCAACATACTGTAATGGTTCTTTCTGTCTTACAGGGCAAGCTGGACGATTATCAATCTAAGAAGAATAAAGGGGAACGTCTCAACCAGGACCAACTGGTGGGTCAATTAACCAATAAGGTCCGGGGGGGGGGGGTTAATATACCACGGCTAGGGGCTGTTCTTGGGCACGACGCAACGCGGAGTGCCTGAATACAGTCCTTAGCCGTGGTATATTGGCCATATATCACAAACCCCCAAGGTGCATTATTTGTTGTATTTGCTGTTATAAACTATTTACCACGGCTGTCAGCCAATCAGCATTCAGGGCTCGAACCACCCCAGTTTATAACGTTCAACAACATGCTGTATGAGTCATCTGTAGTCCCTCAACTAACATCACTGGATTGGTGTTTCCAAGCGTTCCATCGCATTGCTTTTCACCAATTAGCCTGTCTTCAGTTCAGTGCGTCAAGGAAGCAGGAAGAAGGGATGCAATGCATTTTAAGACTTTGAACAGTATATGTTAGGCTTTCTGTGTTAACCAGTTTCCTCTCTCTCTCCCCCTCTCGCTCTCTCTCCCCCTCTCGCTCTCTCTCCCCCTCTCGCTCTCTCTCCCCCCTCTCGCTCTCTCTCCCCCTCTCGCTCTCTCTCCCCCCTCTCGCTCTCTCTCCCCCTCTCGCTCTCTCTCCCCCTCTCGCTCTCTCTCCCCCTCTCGCTCTCTCTCCCCCTCTCGCTCTCTCCCCCCCTCTCGCTCTCTCTCCCCCTCTCGCTCTCTCTCCCCCTCTCGCTCTCTCTCCCCCTCTCGCTCTCTCTCCCCCTCTCGCTCTCTCTCTCCCCCTCTCGCTCTCTCTCTCCCCCTCTCGCTCTCTCTCCCCCTCTCGCTCTCTCTCCCCCTCTCGCTCTCTCTCCCCCTCTCGCTCTCTCTCCCCCTCTCGCTCTCTCTCCCCCTCTCGCTCTCTCTCCCCCTCTCGCTCTCTCTCCCCCTCTCGCTCTCTCTCCCCCCTCTCGCTCTCTCTCCCCCCTCTCGCTCTCTCTCCCCCCCTCTCGCTCTCTCTCCCCCCCTCTCGCTCTCTCCTCTCGCTCTCTCTCCCCCTCTCGCTCTCTCTCTCTCTCTCTCTCTCTCTCGTCTCTGAAGGATGCCCTGACCAAGTACCAGGAAGTGACTAATAATCTGGAGTTTGCCAGGGAGTTACAGAAGAGCTTCCTGTCACTGGGACAAGATGTAAGCAAGACGCTTGACCACTAAACTGCTCCAGGATGCACTGCTCTGGCTGACCCTAGATTCCTGCCCTGGGGGGATAAAGCATTCTTCTAGCGCTGGGGAGTCTCTGGCGCTGGGGAGTCTCTGGCGCTGGGGAGTCTCTGGCGCTGGGGAGTCTCTGGCGCTGCCCCATGTCTTTTTGCATTGATATGGCTAACACCAAAGCTCCTGTACGCTAGAGGTACCAGTAGACTGATTTAAAAAAATATATTTTCATAACATTGTGGCCTGCCTATCTGTCTGGCAAACGGTACCGGAGAGTTGGCTCTCGGACCAACCGGCTCCCCAAGCCGTAAGACTGATTAAATAGCCAGACTACAAAATAGTCAATAGTCGGATACCAAAACTATCTGCACTGACTCTCTTGCATGAACCATGCGCATACTCACTGGACTATACAGTGTGTTCAGAAAGTATTCCAGAACCCTTGACTTATTAACTTTGTGTTGTTGGGGAAGGGCTCGTAAGCAAGACTTTCAGGGTGAAGTCTGTATCAGTCGTATTCGGGGCCAACGTGACCAATGAATTGTGATTTCTCTCCAGATCCAGAAGGCGGTGAAGAAGGCAGCGCGACGGGAACAGCTCCAGAGAGAAGAGTCTGAGCAGAAGAGGCTGAAGACTGTCCTAGAGCTCCAGTTTCTCCTGGACAGGCTTGGAGAGGACAGTGTGAGGCAGGAGCTGAGACAGGGGGCTGCCAGTGTTGACACACCCTCACTCCTCACCGACACGGAGCTCACTGCCCTGGACGAGCTCTATAAACTAGTGGGACCAGAACCAGACCAAAACACCAGGTTAGACAGTGGGAGAAAATATATATGTGTGGAAGTTTTTGTTGTTGTTTTTCTATAACATGTCTTGGGTTTCAGGAGCTTCTCGGCTATCTGTCAAATACATACCATGAACATGATGGTCAACTTGGATGTTTAGAAACTGGGGTTTCACCTTTGTTGTTTGTTGACATTTGAGAGGGAGAGGGAGTTGCGCAACTCAAGCCTGACCAAGACATTTGTGTCAATGTTGCACTCCATAAAACCGCAGGAGCATTGAACAGCGTGTAAGGGAGGGGGGGGGGAATTATCTTTCTTTCCCCACGTTCCAACTTTACCACTCCCATTGCAGATTTACTGACCAGTACGAGGAGGCTTCTCAACACCTCATGGATCTGTTGGAGGGGAAGGACAAAGCAGTGGCAGGAACTACGTGTAAGTCTAACCAACAACTGCCTGGGTGTGTTCAGTGATGTTGCTGAGAGGATTCTATATTCTAAGCTGACAGATCTAATACATCTGGGACCAGGCTAGTTTGGCCATAGCTTGTTTCCACAGATCTAATACATCTGGGACCAGGCTAGCTTGGCCATAGCTTGTTCCCCCAGATCTAATACATCTGGGACCAGGCTAGCTTGGCCATAGCTTGTTCCCCCAGATCTAATACATCTGGGACCAGGCTAGCTTGGCCAAAGCTTGTTCCCCCAGATCTAATACATCTGGCATCAGGCTAGTTTGGCCATAGCTTGTTCCCCCAGATCTAATACATCTGGGACCAGGCTAGCTTGGCCATAGCTTGTTCCCCCAGATCTAATACATCTGGCATCAGGCTAGCTTGGCCATAGCTTGTTCCCCCAGATCTAATACATCTGGGACCAGGCTAGTTTGGCCATAGCTTGTTTCCACAGATCTAATACATCTGGGACCAGGCTAGCTTGGCCATAGCTTGTTTCCACAGATCTAATACATCTGGGACCAGGCTAGCTTGGCCATAGCTTGTTTCCACAGATCTAATACATCTGGCATCAGGCTAGCTTGGCCAATGACTTTGTCTAATATTTGTTGTCTAGACAGGAAAGACATTAATTATTCAGGAAGACATGCCGTCTTTTAGTTATACAGTAGGTGGCAGGATCTTGTGGATCTATAACTCGAAAAAGACTGAAAGACTTCTGTGAGTGTGTTTGGACTTTATACTGCCAGCTCTCAACAGCCAGTGGTAACTATCCACCGTCTTGTCACATAACTATTTGATGATTATAAGATTTCTCCTTCATATCCCGAGGTGTCTTGTCTTCAGGGAGATATCTTGGAGACCTAAAAGGCAACCCAGTTCCTGTCTTTTCTGTGATTTCCATGGCCTTGTACAGTAGTTTGAGGGTGCATTCTATATGAGTAGTCATGGCATAGGCTATATGAGTGGTGGTTTGAGATTGCTGAGCCCCTTGGGGGGGGGGGGGGGGGGGGGTTACAGCGGTGAGTCTTCCTGGATAAGTCTCTTAAGAGCTTTTCTCACCTGTAAGAGGTCGACCGATTTTTAATTAGGGCCAATTTCAAGTTTTCATAACAATTGCTAATCAGCATTTTTGGACACTGACTAGATTGCACTCCATGGGGAGACTGCGTGGCAGGCTGACCACCTGTTACGTGAGTGCAGGCAGCAAGGAGCCATGTCGTTCTGCCCCTGAACAGGCAGTTAACCCACTGTTCCTAGGCCGTCATTGAAAATAAGAATTTGTTCTTAACTGACTTGCCTAGTTAAATAAAGGTAAAATAAAGATGTTAGCTCGCATTAAACGTATCTTATAAAAAATAAATCAATCTTAATTAACATAATCACTCGTTAACTACACATGGTTGATGATATTACTAGTTTAACTAGCTTGTCCTGTGCATATAATCAATACGGTGCCTGTTAATTTATCACTTCTCTTGCTTTCAGTGTAAGCAGAGTCAGGGTATATGCAACGGGCCAGGGGACCCAAACTGCTGCAAAGACCATTTCTTCCTAACAAAGACCATTTCTTCCTAACAAAGACCATTTCTTCCTAACAAAGACCGTTTCTTCCTAACAAAGACCGTTTCTTCCTGACAAAGACCATTTCTTCCTGACAAAGACCGTTTCTTCCTGACAAAGACTGTTTCTTCCTGACAAAGACCGTTTCTTCCTGACAAAGACCGTTTCTTCCTGACAAAGACCGTTTCTTCCTGACAAAGACCGTTTCTTCCTGACAAAGACCGTTTCTTCCTGACAAAGACCGTTTCTTCCTGACAAAGACCGTTTCTTCCTGACAAAGACCGTTTCTTCCTAAGACTGTTTCTTCCTAACAAAGACCGTTTCTTCCTAACAAAGACCGTTTCTTCCTAACAAAGACCGTTTCTTCCTGACAAAGACCATTTCTTCCTGACAAAGACCGTTTCTTCCTGAAAGACCGTTTCTTCCTGACAAAGACCGTTTCTTCCTAACAAAGACCGTTTCTTCCTGACAAAGACCGTTTCTTCCTGACAAAGACCGTTTCTTCCTGACAAAGACCGTTTCTTCCTAACAAAGACCGTTTCTTCCTAACAAAGACCGTTTCTTCCTAACAAAGACCGTTTTTTCCTAACAAAGACCGTTTCTTCCTAACAAAGACCGTTTCTTCCTAACAAAGACCGTTTCTTCCTAACAAAGACCGTTTCTTCCTAACAAAGACCATTTCTTCCTAACAAAGACCATTTTTTCCTAACAAAGACCATTTCTTCCTAACAAAGACCGTAATTAATTTGTGGGAATTGTACATAATTATGACATAACATTGATAGTTATGACATAACAATGATAATTATGACATAACATTGATAGTTATGACATAACAATGATAATTATGACATAACAATGATAATTATGACATAACATTGAAGGTTGTGTAATGTAACAGCAATATTTAGACTTAGGGTCGCCACCCAGATAAAATACGGAACGGTTCCGTATTTCACTGAAAGAATAAACGTTTTGTTTTCTAAATGATAGTTTCTGGGTTTTGACCATATTCATGACCAAAGGCTCGTATTTCTGTGTGTTTTGTTATATTATAATTAAGTCTTATGATTTGATAGAGCAGTCTGAGTGGTGGTAGGCAGCAGCACCAGGCTCGTAAGCATTCATTCAAACTTTACTCCGTTTGCCAGCAGCTCTAAATTAATCGTTTCTGGATTTGACCATATTAATGACCAAAGGCTCGTATTTCTGTGTGTTTATTATAATTTAGTATATGATTTTATATTTGATAGAGCAGTCTGACTGTGGTGGTAGGCAGCAGCAGCAGGCTCGTAAGCATTCACTCAAACAGCAGCTCTTAGCAATGCTTGAGGCTCAGTGCTGTTTATGACTTCAAGCCAATCAAGTCCTGAGATGAGAATACTAAAGTGCCTATTAGAACATCCAATAGTCAAAGGTTAATGAAATACAAATGGTATAGAGGGAAATAGATAGTCCTATAATAACTACAACCTAAAACTTCTTACCTGGGAATATTGAAGACTCATGTTAAAAGGAACCACCAGCTTTCATATGTTCTCATGTTCTGAGCAAGGAACTGAAACGTTAGCTTTCTTACATGGAACATATTGCACTTTTACTTTCTTCTCCAGCACTGTTTTTGCATTATTTAAACCAAATTGAACATGTTTCATTGTTTATTTGAGACAAAATAGATTTTATTTATGTATTATATTAAGTTAAAATAAGTGTTCATTGTTCATTCAGTATTGTTATATATATATATATATATCTCTCTCTCTTTGCCGATTAATCGGTATCACCTTTTTTCAATAATCGGTATCAGCATTGAAAAATCCTAATCGGTTGACCTGTACTGTACAATATTTGCTCATTTATTATTTGAGATTCTTCAAGCTGGTTCAAGTTGGTTGTTGATCATGGCTAGACAGCCATTTTTCATGTCTTGACACAGATTTTCAAGTCAACTGTAACTAGGCCACTTGGAAACATTCACTGTCTTGGCAAGCAACTCGAGTGTAGATTTGGCCTTGTGTTTTAGGTTATTGTCCTGCTTGAAAGGGGATTTGTCTGTCTGGGAAAACCGATTGGACTTGTGATTAGCTCGATTCCGTTTCTTGTTAGCTTCGCTGGTTAGATTTGTCCACCATTATATTGTATATGTCAACAGTGTAGTGTGTTTAAAAAATAAAAAAAAATGGAGTTTCAATTGTTGCTGATGACTCCATCACAGTTTGTGTTGGCATGATGGTTTGAAAAGGGGGTATCAGATGGTCCCTTTTGGCATCAGCAGTCTCTGCCTAGCCCGAGTTGAAAACATTCTTCTCAAATGTAGATGTCCACCATATTGTTTTGTACAATAGACATGTTTGTTAATGGTGTTTCTGACGGTGTTCTCTATTCCTCTCCCTACCCAGACAAAGCTCTGAAGGACAGCCTGAACCGAGTGCTGCTAAGTGGGTACTTTGATCAAGCCCAGTCTCACCAGAATGGAGTGTGTGAGGAGACCGAGGAGCAGACCGTCGCTGTAGTGGAGGAGACCGAGGAGCAGGCTGTAGTGGAGGAGACCGAGGAGCAGGCCGTCGACCCAGGTCAAAATCTTTGACGTTGGCGTTTAGAAATGTGCACTGAGTTATAAATTGACCAAAGTTATACATATTATGTTAGCTAAATGAGTCTCTTTCCTTGACCATCCTTACAAATGTGCACTTATTCCCCCATTCCCCCATTTTTTTTTTTTAAATGACTAAGCAATACCAATGTTAGCGAAAGTACACTTTAGTTGGTTGATTTGTAATCGAGCTGGAAGCAATACAAATGTAGTTAGCTTGAGTACACTTTAAAGTTAATTTGTAAGCCATACAAAATGTAGCTGTTAGCTTAAGTTTGTTGTAATTGTTGTTTTTATTTTACCACCACAAATTTCCCAATTGGGACAATAAAGATGATTGATTGATTGGCTTTCGTCCTGCGTTCTGAAAGTTATTTTCTCTTTCCAGAGGGCGAAATAGTTGAAGAGTACATAGAGCCCATTGAGGTGGAAGCTACAGAGGTGAGAGGCTTTCCTACCCTGGGTCGTGTTGATTAGAGCTTCATTTTGGCCAAACTTAAAACGATTAAATAATGGCCCAGCATTTTGTGACGGAAAACTAAAATGAGTGCTTCTTATCGGACAAATTAAATTCAGACAGTACCTCTCAAGTTCACTGATTTCGGGACGATTTCTTCCGTTTAGTGCCTACTGAACACGACCCTTCTATTTCAGTTCTTATGACTCGGCTGGTTTGTGACGGCGGCCATCTTGTTTCTGTCTTTCAGTTCGTTAACAGACAATTCATTCTAGACACCACATACAGCGACAAGGAGCAAGGAGATGAGTGGACCACTGAAACGGAGGTATTTATGCTGCTCGCCTGTTCCTGACTACCTCATCCTTCGTCCTCCATTTTGTATTGACTCTGTCCTCTTCACTGACAGTCCACTGGTTCTCTCCCTACCATCACACAACACTGATGGGTATCCTTTTGTTGTTGATATAGAAACATTCATAATTGAATACAAATGTATCTCTGGTCATTAACAGACAGCATCTGTTAAAGATCCATTGAACATGCTCCACACAAACCGGGTAGGTTGTAGACCGGGTCGGGGAGTAAGGGTTACATGTATCTGATTACAAAAGAACATCAGTGACATTACCAGCTAACATATTGTAATCGGATACTTAAAAAAAAAATGTTTTTAAATTAATACGTTTTTTAAATTTTTTTAAAATTAATAACTTTTTAAATTCATAAAGGATGTTTGCGAAAGTTGACACCTTTCTGTTTTCGAAATGACATTCATATCCGCATTGGGGAAAAAAAAAGGTGAACGATTCTGACAAGCTAGGGGGAACTGATGACACCAAATACATTTGGATTGCGGGAAAATGGCAGGAATGGGCTTTTGTCAACTACAGTCCAAGATACGTCTTCCAATGGTGCGACTGCTGTCGGCATCCGAAGATGATCCATCTTGAATATACGGCTTGGATGTTAGGATGACCGCAGCAGGGATGCAAATTAGTTACGTTTCGGCGAAATTCGCCGTTTTGAATCCAAAATAGGTGACCTACGTGATTCGTGTAGATCCGATTTAAGTTAGATCACTACTGGCAGAAAGCGAACGAGTGATGTGCGTTTGGTGCACTACTGGCTGCTGTATCCAACGCTCAGTCAGTCGTTTACATAACAGAATGCAACGCAGCACTCGGCTGAAGAGACGACCAATTTACTAGTTACAGCAGCACGTCCCCTGAACGACAACGAAGAGGTAACGTTAAGGTGAGAAGCCTGACCACGGAGACTGGGGTGAGAAGGTGATGAAGCGTACTTCATGAGCTGTGACTGGGGAAAAACTACTGGCACTTGGAAAGTTTGAGATAAGGGAGAAAGTGCGGTGGAACAACAATTTAATTTTTCACACGCAAATAGCACTTTTTGGTATTGCACAAAGCATGCCATTCCACGAGAGCAGCATTTATTGTTCATCTCGAAGCAGTGAGCCCCAATCAGTCCTCCATGACGACACAATCGACAGATTAGGCTAATGATTTCTTAGTTTGTGGGTTATGCTCAGGTCAAACAATGTTTTCCCTAATCTATTTCCAAGTCCAATTTTTTTTAAGCCCCACGAGTATTAAATTAAATGACTGAATCTGACAGACTTATTTTTTTTAAATATAAAGATATAGCCTTAATGGTATTACATGTAGGAGAAAGCAATGAGTTAGAAGAAGTCTACATGACCAACACAAAGTAAAATGCAACATTGATTTATGGCTAGCTATGTAAACATTGATTTATCCTGCAAAAAAAATTGGTAATATTGTTTGTCTTCTAATGCCTTTTTTTTAAGGGGAAAGTAATCTAAAAGTTTGGGTAATCCAAAAGTTTAACTGATTACAACTAATGGATTACATTTAGAAAGTAACCAACTCTGGTTGTAGAGCGCCAGTTTAGGGTTGCAACATTCTAAAAAAATTAATTAAAAAACGTTCCCATAATGCCCTTTTTAACATTTTTTACATTTTTTTTAAGAGTTCTTGTTTATAGATCGGGAAAGTATCCGGAGATTTTCAACCCCAGGTCCTCCCGGGTTTCCATGACAACCCCTGACCATACTTTCCCCCTTTTTTTTCAGGAGGTGAGAACCATCCTGCAACAGCCTGTACAGTCAGCTCCTCCCCCTATCACCACAGAGGCCCAATCCCTGGACAGGGCCACGCCCCCAGGCACGCCCCCTGCAGACTCGGTGGTCAGGAAGCAGGAGGTCCAGAACCTCTTGTCACAGATGCAGGGCCCTTACAACTTCATGCAGGTGAGGATTTAAACAACAACTCTGTTTAAGACTGTTTTCCCGCAGCGCTAAAGCCTAGGCATTATCTCTGACTGGTGACAGATGCAGGGGCCTTACAACTCCGTGCAGGTAAAGAAGCTGAGCTTTTCAGATTGAGAACTTTCATGTCCTCGAGGCAATTTATTTTGCAGCTAAGGGCATACAGACTATCGCATATTAAACTGTAAAAGACAACTGAAAAACTGATGTTTACTAAAAAAAACTGCAGGATAGTGCAAAGATCTTTTTAAAATTAGGGCTATGACAATATCACGATACTCGTTAGTGTCGTGGCAAGGAAACAGAACGTAAAGCAGATTTGAACTTCTTTATGAAAAACAGCCTTAATGTTTCAATCAAACAACGTTGTTGTCGTCCAGACTCACTTGTATTTTAGGGACGAACGATATATCGGTGAACATATCGGAATCGGACGATATTAGCTAAAAAAAATGCCAGCATCTGCATCGGCCCGATGTCTAGTTTAACACCGATGTGCAAAACCAATGTCAAAGTTGAGTTACCTGTATAACGTAGGTAGATGACCTACATACCTGTATAATACCTATAACGTAGGTAGATGACCTACATACCTGTATAACGTAGGTAGATGGCGTAATGTCAAAGCTGTGCCTACAGTTGAAGTCTGAAGTTTACATACACCTTAGCCAAATACATTTAAACTCAGTTTTTCACAATTCCTGACATTTAATCTTGTTAAAAATGTCCTGTCTTAGGTCAGTTAGGATCACCACTTTATTTAAAGAATGTGAAATGTCAGAATAATAGTAGTGATTTATTTCAGCCTTTATTTCTTTCATCACATTCCCAGTGGGTCAGAAGTTTACATTCACTTAATTAGTATTTGGTAGCACTACATTTTAAATTGTTTAACTTGGGTCAAACGTTTCAGGTAGCCTTCCCTTCCACAAGCTTCCCACAAAAAGTTGGGTGAATTTTGGCCCATTCCTCCTGACAGAGCTGGCGTAACTGAGTCAGGTTTGTAGGCCTCCTTGCTCGCACACGCTTTTTCAGTTCTGCCCACAAATGTTTTATAGGATTGAGGTCAGGGCTTTGATGGCCACTCCAATACCTTGACTTTGTTGTGCGGAAATCCCGTTAAATTCGACAACATCCAGTGAAATTGGAGCGCACAAAATCGAAATATTAAACATTCATGAAAATACAAGTGTCTTACATTGTTTAAAAGCTTAACTCATTGTTAATCCAGCTGCTTTGTCAGATTTAAAAAAGGCTTTACGGCGAAAGCACACCATGCGATTATCTGAGGACAGCGCCCCGCATTACAAACATTTTCCAAACAAGCAGAGGTGTCACGAAAGTCAGAAGTAGCGATAAAATAAATCACTTACCTTTTTGAAGATCTTCCTATGTTTGCAATCCCAAGGGTCCCAGCTACACATCAAATGGTTGTTTTGTTCAATAAAGTCCTTCTTTATATCCCCCCAAAAATCAGTTTAGTTGGCGTGCTTGATTCAGTAATCCACCTGTTTCCTTCGTTCAAAATGAATCCCAAACGTTACCAATAAACTTCGTCCAAACAAAGTCAAACAACGTTTCTAATCAATCTTCAGGTACCCTAATATGTAAATAAACAATACAATTTAAGACCGAGAATAGTATTACCGGATATAAATAACGAAGTGCTCACCACAATACTACAGTCAAAATGGGAGCCACCTAGAAAAATGACAAATTCTAGCTCATTTATCAAAATCCAAGCCTGAAATTCTTTCCACAAGACTAACATCTTGTGGAAGTCCTAGGAACTGCAATCTGGGAGGTAATTCCTTTGATTTTCCCAATAACAAGGATTTAAATGGGCAGACACCTCAAAAAAAAAAAAAAAAAATCAGAAAGGAGAATCCACAGGTTTTCACCTGCCATATCAGTACCGTTTTACTCAATTTTAGAAACTTCAGTGTTTTCTATCCAATACTATGCATATCCTAGCTTCAGGCCCTGAGTAACAGGGCAGTTTACTTTGGGCATGTCAGTCATCTGAATATTTTGCCACAACTTTGAAAGTATGCTTGGGGTCATTGTCCATTTGGAAGACCCATTTACGACCAAGCTTTAACTTCCTGACTGATGTCTTCAGATGTTGCTTCAATATATTCACATCATTTTCCTCACCCTTTTTCCTCCAAACATAACGATGGTCATTATGGCCAAACAGTTCTATTTTTGTTTCATCAGACCAGAAGACATTTCTCCAAAAAAGTACAATCTTTGTCCCCATGTGCAGTTGCAAACTGTAGTCTGGCTTTTTTTATGGCGGTTTTGGAGCAGAGGCTTCTTCCTTGCTGCGCAGCCTTTCAGCTTATGTCGATAGAGGACTCGTTTTACTGTGGATATAGATACTTTTGTACCTGTTTCCTCCTGCATCTTCACAAGGTCCTTTGCTGCTGTTCTGGGATTGATTTGGACGTTTTGCACAAAAGTATGTGCATCTCTAGGAGACAAAGTGCATCGCCTTCTTGAGTGGTAGGCCGACTGCGTGGTCCCATGGTGTTTATACTTGCGTACTATTGTTTGTACAGATGAACGTGGTACCTTCAGGCGTTTGGAAATTGCTCCCAAGGATGAACCAGACTTATGGAGGTCTACAATTTTTTTTCTGAGGTCTTGACTGATTTCTTTTGATATTCCCATGATGTCAAGCAAAGAGGCACAGAGATTGAAGGTAGGCCTTGAAATACATCCACAGGTACACCTCCAATTGACTCAAATGATGTCAATTAGCCTATCAGAAGCTTCTAAAGCCATGACATCATTTTCTGGAATTTTCCAAGCTGTTTAAAGGCTGTCAACTTAGTGTATGTAAACTTCTGACCCACTGGAATTGTGATACAGTGATTTATAAATTAAATAATCTCTGTAAACAATTGTTGAAAAAAATACTTGTGTCATGCACAAAGTAGATGTACTAACCAACTTGCCAAAACTATAGTTAACAAGAAATTTGTGGAGTGGTTGAAAAACTAGTTTTAATGACTCCAACCTAAGGTGTATGTAAACTTCCGACTTCAACTGTATATAGCGTAGGTAGATGACGTGCATATCTGCAGTTGAAGTCGGAAGTTTACATACACCTTAGGTTGGAGTCATTAAAACTCGTTTTCAGCATTGATGTTTTGTATGGTAGAGTTGCGTCAAGTCGATCACCGTCTCATTTTTGTTGTTGTTGATACATCTAACGATGGGACAATGTTAGCCTTCAACAATGTTAGCCTGCTGAGCTAAACTCTAGGCTCTCCGTTAAGTGCTCAGCTGCTCTCTAGCAGGTCAACTGTGGTATAGATTAGGGACGGGCACTTTTTTTCAGATATCTGAACAGTCAACATTTTTCTATTGACTCTTGACTAATTTAGAATGACTCAAATGCACATGGCAGAGGTAGACATCGGTTTGGCTAACCACACCAGCAAAATATGTGGTTTTCGCCATGATAGAACTGATTCTGTTTTGCATTGAACTGTGTCGGTTATTGTGGAAATTCTGTTAGGTGAACGCCTGTAATTGGTATTTGTAGTGAGGGAAAATAACATGCCGACTTCAGGGCATTCTGGTGGGCTAAATGTCCTGCAGTAGCTCAACGCAGATAGGAAAACTACATTCAAAAGTTTTCGTTTTATTACATTTGAGAATTTCAAATGTCATGGTATATACGTGTAGGTAAAAATGTCATGGTATATCCGTGTAGGTAAAAATGTCACCAAGGATCATTTAGACAAACTGCCTTTTTAACAAAGGGGGGAAAAAATGGCTCAAATCAATACGAATGTCCATTCCAATATCCAGATATTAGATTTAATCGTGCCCGTCCTCCCTAGTACACATAAGAGGCATTGTGCTTCTAGCTGGTTGACTGGTACACATAAGAAGTATTGTGCTTCTAGCTGGTTGACTGGTACACATAAGAGGCATTGTGCTTCTAGCTGGTTGACTGTGGTTCAGATATAGAGTGTTGGGCTCCTAGCTGGTTGACTGGTTCAGATATAGAGTGTTGGGCTCCTAGCTGGTTGACTGTGGGACAGATATAGAGTGTTGGGCTCCTAGCTGGTTGACTGGTTCAGATATAGAGCGTTGGGCTCCTAGCTGGTTGACTGGTTCAGATATAGAGCGTTGGGCTCCTAGCTGCTTGACTGTGGGACAGATATAGAGCCTTGGGCTCCTAGCTGGTTGACTGGTTCAGATATAGAGTGTTGGGCTCCTAGCTGCTTGACTGTGGGACAGATATAGAGTGTTGGGCTCCTAGCTGGTTGACTGGTTCAGATATAGAGCGTTGGGCTCCTAGCTGGTTGACTGGTTCAGATATAGAGTGTTGGGCTCCTAGCTGGTTGACTGGTTCAGATATAGAGTGTTGGGCTCCTAGCTGGTTGACTGTGGGACAGATATAGAGTGTTGGGCTCCTAGCTGGTTGACTGGTTCAGATATAGAGCGTTGGGCTCCTAGCTGGTTGACTGGTTCAGATATAGAGTGTTGGGCTCCTAGCTGGTTGACTGGTTCAGATATAGAGTGTTGGGCTCCTAGCTGGTTGACTGTGGGACAGATATAGAGCGTTGGGCTCCTAGCTGGTTGACTGTGGGACAGATATAGAGCGTTGGGCTCCTAGCTGGTTGACTGGTTCAGATATAGAGCGTTGGGCTCCTAGCTGGTTGACTGTGGGACAGATATAGAGTGTTGGGCTCCTAGCTGGTTGACTGTGGGACAGATATAGAGCGTTGGGCTCCTAGCTGGTTGACTGGTTCAGATATAGAGTGTTGGGCTCCTAGCTGGTTGACTGGTTCAGATATAGAGTGTTGGGCTCCTAGCTGGTTGACTGTGGGACAGATATAGAGCGTTGGGCTCCTAGCTGGTTGACTGTGGGACAGATATAGAGTGTTGGGCTCCTAGCTGGTTGACTGTGGAACAGATATAGAGTGTTGGGCTCCTAGCTGGTTGACTGGTTCAGATATAGAGTGTTGGGCTCCTAGCTGGTTGACTGTGGGACAGATATAGAGCGTTGGGCTCCTAGCTGGTTGACTGTGGGACAGATATAGAGTGTTGGGCTCCTAGCTGGTTGACTGTGGGACAGATATAGAGTGTTGGGCTCCTAGCTGGTTGACTGGTACAGATATAGAGCGTTGGGCTCCTAGCTGGTTGACTGTGGGACAGATATAGAGCGTTGGGCTCCTAGCTGGTTGACTGGTTCAGATATAGAGTGTTGGGCTCCTAGCTGGTTGACTGGTTCAGATATAGAGTGTTGGGCTCCTAGCTGGTTGACTTGTTCAGATATAGAGTGTTGGGCTCCTAGCTGGTTGACTGTGGGACAGATATAGAGTGTTGGGCTCCTAGCTGGTTGACTGGTTCAGATATAGAGCGTTGGGCTCCTAGCTGGTTGACTGTGGGACAGATATAGAGTGTTGGGCTCCTAGCTGGTTGACTGGTTCAGATATAGAGCGTTGGGCTCCTAGCTGGTTGACTGCGGGACAGATATAGAGCGTTGGGCTCCTAGCTGGTTGACTGTGGGACAGATATAGAGCGTTGGGCTCCTAGCTGGTTGACTGTGGGACAGATATAGAGCGTTGGGCTCCTAGCTGGTTGACTGGTTCAGATATAGAGCGTTGGGCTCCTAGCTGGTTGACTGGTTCAGATATAGAGCGTTGGGCTCCTAGCTGGTTGACTGTGGTTTCGCTATTTGGACCTTGGACATGATGATCAAGGAAGCATTTTTGATATTCAGCCATAACTGTTTTATGCTTCCTGCCTCAGGACTCAATGCTGGAGTTTGATGGGCAGCCCATCGACCCAGCCATCGTATCGGCCCAGCTCATCGACCCAGCCATCGTATCGGCCCAGCTCATCGACCCAGCCATCGTATCGGCCCAGCCCATCGACCTAGCCATCGTATCGGCCCAGCCCATGAAGCCTCCAACACAGAACATAGACCTGCCTCAGATGGGCTGTCCCCCAGCCCACCCAGAATCCTGCCTCTCACCACACACTGTTTCTGTACAGCCTGAGCCCACACAAGTGAGTTTACAGAGGGGTTTTACCACAGCATGACAACAGGTTGTCCTTTCCAAAAGCACCATAACATCATCATCCCACCTGGCCAGATACGACTGTATCCTCTGTTTCTCCTACTGCGACCTTGTTTATTACTTGATTTCTCTGTAACTCTATTGTCGACCACTCGCTTGTGGCGATTAATCCGTTTTCCCTTTTAGGGATTGTTGGAAAGTACTACTGTCTGAGGTGTGGTAGAAGTGTGATGTCTCAGTCCTCTGTTCTCCCTAGGTCCCCATGGTGTCCCCCACGCCCGAGGTCTACTCCACGCCGCCTCCCATGTTCAACTCGTCACACGCGTTAGAATCCCGACCGCAGACAGACTCCATCGACACCATCCAGGTAAATAAAGGAAGTCCTGGAATATTGTTAGACTCCAGCCACCCAAAAGCCATAGGCTGTTCCCTTTGCTTCTGCACGGCAAGTGGTACCGGTGCATCGAGTCTCGCACCAACAGGCTCCTGAACAGTGGAAAAACACGCTTCAGCCCAGCTTAAACAAGAAAAAGGGGGAATCGGGTGCTCGACTGGGGGACTTGAACATCCCAAAATAATTCCTTACCCCCAGGAGAATTCAACTGGTGACTGTCATTCCTTACCCCCAGGAGAATTCAACTGGTGACTGTCCGGGAGAATAACAAAAACAGTCGCATTCTGTTTGAGTAAATCTGATTGATTGAAAACAAACAATAGGTTTCAGCATGAATCGCCTTCATCAGAGCCTTGAGTAGGAAGGTGGGTGGCACCTACATACCCTCACAGAGGGGTGTCCCGCTCATCAGGTCAATAGAGTAGCAACTAGATGGGCTTGTCCAAATGAGTATGATCATCATTTGAAGATTCCTACACACACACACACACTCCACCTGAATAACAAGAGACAAAACATATGATAGTGACCGCTGCTCATTCAGAGCCTTAGTCTCGACACGATCTAAGCAGTCGATCCACAGTGCCCCTCTCTGTCACAATTTATATATATATATATATATATATACAATATTATAATACCAGTGTGGAAAAACAAACCCTAGCAGATTTCTCACGTTTTATCTTTTAGGGCGTGACTCTCATTCTCTCTAGTGAGCCATGATGAGACATGACTGTAGCCGTGTTCAGCTTTAGTCTCAATCATTCGCCTTTAGTCTAAGGCAGTGGTCACCATCCTTTTCTGAAAGATCACTTTTGCATTCAAAAAGCAAGCCGAGATCTACAGCTCCGATGTAAAAAAATAAAATAAAAAATGACTGTAAAAAAACATTTTTAAAAGGGAAATGCTATGCAACATTAACATACCAAAAACTGTTTTGTAAGGATTGAGGTTTGTGCAGTAAGTCAAAAAAATGATCACAGCATATTGGCTATATGCCTGGACTGCCAATGTTGTTCTCGGACCATACTATATTTCAAAACTCGAGCTTTGATAACAAAATATATCAGTTGTATCACTTGCGAGGCATAGCTGAGCATAAATTTAAATAATTCGCTTTTTAATTTTTTTTACTGGACTGATAGTACCTGATGTTCAGTCACGTTGGCAGCAGAGGGCCTCTCACGGTCCTCTTTCCTCTGGTGAGACTGGGGTGTGTTCATTCCTCCAAACAGTTGCAAAACATTTTGATGTTCAGTCACATTGGCAGCAGACCGCAGCAGAGGGCCTCTCACGGTCCTCTTTCCTCTGGTGAGACTGGGGTGGCATCATTCCTCCAAACAGTTGCAAAACATTTTGCAACTAAAACAAGCGTTTCTATTGGACAAGTTCGGGTAGGTCCCTCTCCGTTTTCATTCCATTTTGCTTCCATTTAAGAAACCTTTTGCAACAGAATCGGTGGAATGAACACACCTCTGACCAGAGAAGGGGGGGGCAGTCTTCCAACTGATGGCGACACTCCAGGCGCATTGCATTATTTTTTGCTTCTTGCACAAATGAACGTTGTTCCTATGACCCGAGGAAATGGACAATTGACGAGTTGCTAACAATAACGCAGGCCTATCGATACACTTGGCTACTCATTCATTGCAGCTGTGGAAGTGGAAGTAGGGAGAAGCACTGTTGACAGTGCTGAATAAAGCTATCCTGGTCAGCTGGGTAGGCAGAGTTTGTCTTTAAGACACATTTAAATGGTTCAAAATGGGAACACTTTGGCTACCTGGCGCACAGGGCTTCTGAATCAAGTGCACCCACCTCTCGACGTCAGGGCTTCTGAATCAAGTGCACCCACCTCTCGCCGTCAGGGCTTCTGAATCAAGTGCACCCGCCTCTCGCCGACAGGGCTTCTGAATCAAGTGCACCCACCTCTCGACGTCAGGGCTTCTGAATCAAGTGCACCCACCTCTCCCCGACAGGGCTTCTGAATCAAGTGCACCCGCCTCCAACAGCGTGAGACTAATAAAACCAAAAATAGGAGCGAAAGCCTTTCGTTGGCTTTTCTACAGAAACGCTTGGTGATCTGCTAGGAAAGCCTTGAAGATCGACTGGTCTTATTGCGATCAACCGGTTGGTGACCACTGGTCTAAGGAATTGACCAGTAGGGATATTGCATTTTCTAGAGGTTTAGGATGTTTACTATCATAGGAGCGTGTTCCTACAGAGAAGTTAGCGAGAAATAGTAGTTTCAAGCGTATCACCGTACCTTTAAAAAAAAAACAGCTTCTATCGTCAAAACGCTGCTAAATAGATAACAACCTGGCTACACAGATGGGAGTTGACCCTTGTATTGACCCATGCACACTGACACTCCAACACACGCTTCCGTTCAGCCACGAGCATTAGTGAGGTCGGGCACCGATGTTGAACGATTAGGCCTGGTTCTGTCGGCGTTCCAATTTATTCCCAAAGGTGTTCGATGGGGTTGAGGTCAGGGCTCTGTGCAAGCCAGTCAAGTTCTTCCACATATTTGGATTCCATGGCTGCCATGGAAACCCGTTTCATGACGCTCCCGACGAACAGTTCTTGTGCTGACGTTGCTTTCAGAGGCAGTTTGGAACTCGGTTGTGAGTGTTGCAACCGAGGACACGATGTTTACTGAGCTCTAAAATAAGCCATTCTGTGAGCCAGGCCTAATCGCCCAACATCAGTGCCCAACCACACTAATGCTCTTCTGGCTGAATTGAAGCAAGTCCCCGCAGCAATGTTCCAACATCTAGTGGAAAGCCTTCCCAGAAGAGTGGAGGTTGTTATAGCAGCAATGTTCCAACATCTAGTGGAAAGCCTTCCCAGAAGAGTGCTGCTATAACAGCCTCCACTCTTCTGGGAAGGCTTTCCACTAGATGTTGGAACATTGCTGCTATAACAGCCTCCAATGTTCCAACATCTAGTGGAAAGCCTTCCCAGAAGAGTGGAGGTTGTTATAGCAGCAATGTTCCAACATCTAGTGGAAAGCCTTCCCAGAAGAGTGGAGGTTGTTATAGCAGCAATGTTCCAACATCTAGTGGAAAGCCTTCCCAGAAGAGTGGAGGCTGTTATAGCAGCAAAGGGGGGGTACCAACTCCATATTAACGCCCATGATTTTGGAGTGACATGTTCGACGAGCAGGTGTCCACATACAGTTGGTCACGTAGTGTAGCTAGGTGGGGGCAACCACCATCTCTCCCTGGTGAAATTAAAGCCATTATTCCTTCCCATCCAGGTGTCCCTGTTGTCAGAGCAGCCCACTGCCTCCTCTCAGACCCAGGAGGTCTTCCAGTCTGTCAACGGCCCCAAACCCCCACACAGCTCCGGCATCAATGTCAACGCAGCACCATTCCAGTCCATGCAAACAGTAAGGTCACACACTTTTGGAGACACACACACACACACACACACAATGGCTCACGTCATCTTTCCTGAGAACCATTCTGTGATGATATTAGGAAAAGAAGCTAGGTCTGACACTCTGTTAACATTACTGAACTAAGAAGAGCATTGGTTTGGTTTGATTTGAGCCATGCATACGCATACCACTGAGGAGGCTAAGCTTCCTGCCATCCAGGACCTACAGTTGAAGTCGGAAGTTCACATACACTTAGGTTGGCGTCATTAAAACTTGTTTTTCAACCACTCCACAAATTTCTTCTTAACAAACTATAGGTTTGGCAAGTCGGTTAGGACATCTACTTTGTGCAGGACACAAGTAATTTTTCCAACAATTGTTTACAGACAGATTATTTCACTTACTGTATATCAATTCCAGTGGGTCAGAAGTTGTCTGTGCCTTTAAACAGCTTGGAAAATTCCAGAAAATGATGTCATGGCTTTAGACGCTTCTGATAGGCTCATTGACATCATTTGAGTCAATTGGAGGTGTACCTGTGGATGTATTTCCAGGCCTACCTTCAAACTCAGTGCCTCTTTGCTTGACATTATGGGAAAATAAAAAGAAATCAGCCAAGACCTAAAAAAAAAAAATGGTAGACCTCCACGAGTTTGGTTCATCCTTGGGAGCAATTTTCAAATACCTGAAGGTACCACGTTCATCTGTACAAACAATAGTACGCAAGTATAAACACCGTGGGACCAAGCAGCCATCCTACCACTCAGGAAGGAGACGCGTTCTATCTCCTAGAGATGAACGTACTTTGGTGCGAACAGGTACAAAAGTATCTATCCACAGTAAATTGAGTCCTATATTGATATAACCTGAAAGGCCGCTCAGCAAAGAAGAAGCCACTGCTCCAAAACCGCCATTAAAAAAAAAGCCAGACTACAGTTTGCAACTGCACATGGGGACAAAGATCATACTTTTTTGAGAAATGTCCTCTGATCTGATTAAACAAATATAGAACTGTTTGGCCATAATGACCATCGTTATGTTAGAAGGAAAAAGAGAAAAAAAGGGAGGGGCTTGCAAGCCGAAGAATACCAGCCCAACCGTGAAGCATGGGGGTGGCAGCATCATGTTGTGGGGGTGGCAGCATCATGTTTTGGGGGTGCTTTGCTGCAGGAGGGACCGGTGCACTAAACAAAATAGATGGCATCATGAGAAAGGAAATTTATGTGGATATATTGAAGCAACATCTCAAGACATCAGTCAGGAAGTTAAAGCTTGGTTGCAAATGGGTCTTCCAAATGGACAATGGCCTACTTCCAAAGTTGTGGGTTTAAGGACAACAAAGTCAAGGTATTGGAGTGGCCATCACAAAGTCCTGGCCTCAATCCTATAGAAAATGTGTGGGCAGAACTGAAAAAGCTTGTGCAAGCAAGGAGGCCTACAAACCTGACTCAGTTACACCATCTGTCATGGGTGAATTTTGGCCCATTCCTCAACTTATTGTGGGAAGCTTGTGGAAAGCTACCTGAAACGTTTGACCCAAGTTAAGCAATTTAAAGGCAATGCTACCAAATACACTCAATTAGTATCTAAACTTCTGACCCACTGGGAATGTGATGAAAGAAATAAAAGCTGAAATAAATCATTCTCTCTACTATTATTCTGACATTTTCACATTCTTAAAATAAAGTGGTGATCCTAACTGACCTAAAACAGAGCATTTTTACCAGGATTAAATGTCAGGAATTGTGAAACTGAGTTTAAATGTGTTTGGCCAAGGTGTATGTAAACTTCAGACATCAACTGTATATAATGTCAGAGGAAAGCCCATAAATATGTCAGAGACTCAAGTCTCCCAAGTCATACTGTTCTCTCTGCTACTGCCCAGCAAGCGGTTCCAAGTCGAGGACCAAAAGGTTCCTTTTAACAGCTCCCCAAACCATAAGACTGCTGAACAATTCATCAAATGGCCACCTGGACAATTTACAATTTGCTTTATCTTGGCCAGGTCGCAGTTGCAAAATGAGAACTTGTTCTCAACTAGCCTACCTGGTTAAATAAAGGTAAAATAAAATGTAAAATAAGCATTGACCCCCCCCCCCCCTCCCCCCTCCCTCTTTATTTTGTACACTGCTGCTACTCGCTGTTTATTACCTATGCAAATGTCAGTTCACCCCTACCTACATGTACAAATTACTTCAACTAACCTGCACACTGACTAGGTACCGGTGCCCCCTGTATATAGCCTCGTTATTTTGTTTTTATTTTTAAACTTTTAGTTTATTTGGTAAATATTTTCTTAACCAACAGCGCAGTTCAAGAAGAGTTAAGGGCTTGTAAGTACGAATTTCACGGCGTACTTGTATTCGGCGCATGTGACAAAGTTTGATTTGACGAGCTACACTTGGACAAGGTTGAGTAGCAACAGATTACATTCCTTAGTTTGTGGCAGGGATTGGCCTGAAACACAAGTCCCAGATTGTGACTAACTCTGACCTTTTCTCAATCTTTTCAGGAAGTACCTATTGTTCATGGTTGAACCACAGTACTCACCAGGCTGCCTTATTCCCCTCAGGTATTCAACCTCAACGCCCCTGTCCCGCCAGCCAATGAGACGGAAGCCTTGACCCAGGCCAGCCAATACCAGAACAGCTACAGCCAACAGGGCATCAGCAGCCAATCACAGCAGACGGAGATGCAGACGGAACAGCTGCAGTCTGGTGAGCTAGCAGGGTTAGAGCAGTTTTTGGCTCTTTTCCCACTTCTGAGCAAAACCGAGTGGAGCACCATTGTGCTACTGTAACCATCCTGGAAGGACAATGTGAACACGTTGAACAACGATATTTCATGACTGGTCTTAAAATTGCCATTTTACATAAACATTTTTTTTTTCCCCCTGTAGTGGTTAGTGCCTTCCACTCCCAGGACCTATCCCTGCCCAGCCAGGACTTGTCCCAGGGGCAGCAGCTCAGCCAGCAGGGTACAGGGTTTGGCCCTGGGGCCAGTCACCAGGCCCAGTCCTTCTACAACAGCAGAGGCATGACCCGCGGAGGGCCACGTAATGCCAACGGCTACAGAGGTCCAGTATCGGTCCTCTACAGTCACTGTTAACTACTGCAGGGCCACACAGCATTTATTTTTATATTTTACCAGGCAAGAACAAAGAATAAATTCTTATTTTCAATGACGGTCTAGGAACAGTGGGTTAACTGCCTGTTCAGGGGCAGAACGAGAGATTTGTACCTTGTCAGCTCTGGGATTTGAACTTGCAACCTTCCGGTTACTAGTCCAACGCTCGAACCACTAGGCTACCCTGCCGCCCAGCATCTTCATCAACTCCAAACTCCGAACTCCTGTTCACTTTTGGAGTTGATGATATTGTGTTTGAGAAGTGAGACTTTTTTAAATGGCAGTGCATCTAACTTGAGTGTAACGATCCATTCCAGGGTGTGACAGTTACCGGTCTGCCTTCACCAACACTCCTAACTCTGGATACCAACAGGCCCAGTTCAACACACCTCGGGACTACTCCAACGGGGGCAACTACCAACGGGGGGTAAATAGCTTTTGACCTTATCACTCACACAGGTTTGGGATGGATGTTGAGCTAACATGCTCAGGACCAGTTTCCCGGACACGGATTAAGCTCTGGACTAGAAAGCACTTTCAATTGGTGGATAATTATTATTATTATAATTTTTTTTTTTGTTGTAGTCCAAGACTAGACTTAATCTGTGTCTGGGAAGTTGTCCTTCCCTTTTGCCATAAGGGATCTTGGATGGTCACAAATGTTCTGTTTGGCATCTATAAGAGCAGGGGGTGGCAGGTTGCCTAGCGGTTACGAGCAGTGGGCCGGTATCCCAGAGCGGACTGGTTTTGTGTTCCTTCTCCTTGCCATATTACTGAATAGTCTCATTGTATTTGTTAGGAATCTATAAAGGACTCTACTCTCTAAGAACTGTCAATTATGTTTTGTCCCTCTTTCCCCCGCCGCTTCAGGACGGTTATAATCAGGTAGACCGTGAAATGCTGAATCAGAACTACAAACGTGGTGCGGGTCAGGGACCCAGAGGTGTGTCTCGAGGAGGCAATGCCCAGGCCATCAGGTCCTGATCGGGCCTGTTTGACTGACTCCGACTGCTGGTTCCAACTCACTCCTTGTCCTTTTGGCCCTAAGGGATCACACACACCGTACTGAATGTTGATCTGCTGTTTGTTCAGCGACCACCTGATCGCTGGTGGACATGTGACATTTTCGTGCAAAATCTGTTTGCAGTCAACACCTCTGAACAGAGGTGTTAAGTATTGTCAGCTAGAAAAAGCTACTGGTCTGTCTGGAGACGTAAAACCAGTGTACTGGTAGACTGACTTAGGTCTCTCTTTTTTTGTTGTCCCGAGTGAGACAAGGATGCAACAATCGCATGTGGAGTCTCCACCATATTGCGTCTTACAGATCTGTAACAAAAAAAAATGTAAGGGTCCAAGGTGGATGGGGCGGGGGGGGGTGTGTGTAAAGGAGCGAATTGGGACAGGTTTTAACTGAGCGACAACATGCCACGCCACACTTATTCAAGATATCCAGAATGCAGTTTGCCCCCACCTCACTTTTTATTTGTCATGTGGTGTTCCTCAATAGATAAAAAAAAAATATTTAAAAAATCCTGACTTTTGGATCAAAGTTATGCCTGCTTTGACATTTAAAAGAAAAACAGATTGGTTTTAAAATGAGTCTGAATATACAAGCCAAGCTGTAAATCCGACAAACGGGTTTAAGCATTCCCTGTTTTTTGAAACAAATATTCCTGTAAACTTGAAAGTTTTCATTTTTAGGAAATAACACACACTCTGTCACTGCTGGTCCGAACCCCCAGGAGTACTTCTCTGTTCTCTTGCCCAGTCCCCCCCCCCCCCTCTTATTTTCATTAATGTGATTTTGGGTTCTAAAAAAGTATTTTTGTTTTTAATTGTTTTTTTTTAAAGAATCTCTCAATTCCTCAGTTTGTAAATTGATGTTGCATCGAAGGGTTTCAATAAAGATGTTGCATTATCCTTGATTTGTGGTCGAATGCGTCCAGTGTCGTCTATTGCTGAGTGATTCAGGAGCAGCAAGGATCGAACAAGATGGTTTCCTTGTTGAATTGTCTTCTCCATAGAGATTGCAGCAGATGGATAACTTGGAGTAAAACAGGACAGTGTGGATTACTAGAACATGTTTCCAAATCACACGATTTGACCATCATTATAAATTCTGGTGTGTGTGTGTATATATTTCACATTGTTGGGTGACGTGTGTGATATATATATACACTGCTCAAAACAATTAAGGGAACACTTAAACAACACAATGTAACTAAGTCAATCACACTTCTGTGAAATCAAAACTGTCCACTTAGGAAGCAACACTGATTGACAATACATTTCACATGCTGTTGTGCAAATGGAATAGACAACAGGTGGAAATTATAGGCAATTAGCAAGACACCGCCAATAAAGGAGTGTTTCTGCAGGTGGTGACCACAGACCACTTCTCAGTTCCTATGCTTCCTGGCTGATGTTTTGGTCACTTTTGAATGCTGGTGGTGCTTTCACTCTAGTGGTAGCATGAGACGGAGTCTACAACCCACACAAGTGGCTCAGGTAGTGCAGCTCATCCAGGATGGCACATCAATGCTAGCTGTGGCTAGAAGGTTTGCTGTGTCTGTCAGCGTAGTGTCCAGAGCATGGAGGCGCTACCAGGAGACAGGCCAGTACATCAGCAGACGTGGAGGAGGCCGTAGGAGGGCAACAACCCAGCAGCAGGACCGCTACCTCCGCCTTTGTGCAAGGAGGAGCAGGAGGAGCACTGCCAGAGCCCTGCAAAATGACCTCCAGAAGGCCACAAATGTGCATGTGTCTGCTCAAACGGTCAGAAACAGACTCCATGAGGGTGGTATGAGAGCCCAACGTCCACAGATGGGGGTTGTGCTTACAGCCCAACACCGTGCAGGACGTTTGGCATTTGCCAGAGAACACCAAGATTGGCAAATTTGCCACTGGCGCCCTGTGCTCTTCACAGATGAAAGCAGGTTCACACTGAGCACATGTGACAGACGTGACGGAATCTGGAGACGCCATGGAGAACGTTCTGCTGCATGCAACATCCTCCAGCATGACCGGTTTGGCGGTGGGTCAGTCATGGTGTGGGGTGGCATTTCTTTGGGGGGCTGCACATCCCTCTATGTGCTCGCCAGAGGTAGCCTGACTGCCATTAGGTACTGAGATGAGATCCTCAGACCCCTTGTGAGACCATATACTGGTGCGGTTGGCCCTGGGTTCCTCCTAATGCAAGACAATGTTAGACCTCATGTGGCTGGAGTGTGTCAGCAGTTCCCGCCCGTTCCCCAGACCTGAATCCAATTGAGCACATCTGGGACATCATGTCTCGCTCCATCCACCACAAACTGTCCAGGAGTTGGCGGATGCTTTGGTCTGGGAGGAGATCACTCAGGAGACCATCCGCCATCTCATCAGGATGCCCAGGCGTTGTAGGGAGGTCATACAGGCACATGGAGGTCACACGCACTACTGAGCCTCATTTTGACTTTCTTTAAGGACGTTGGATCAGCCTGTAGTGTGGTTTTCCACTTTAATTTTGAGTGTGACTCCAAATCCAAACCTCCATGGGTTGATACATTTGATTTCCATTGATCATTTTTGTGTGATTTTGTTGTCAGCACATTCAACTATGTAAAGAAAAGTATTTAAGAATATTTCATTCAGATCTAGGATGTGTTATTTTAGTGTTCCCTTTATTTTTTTGAGCAGTGTATATATACAGTGGGGCAAAAAGTATTTAGTCAGCCACCAATTGTGCAAGTTCTATGTACACTTCAACTATTACAGACAAAATGAGAGAAAAAAAATCCAGAAAATCACATTGTAGGATTTTTTATGAATTTATTTGCAAATTATGGTGGAAAATAAATTACACCAGTCTAATCTCAAGAGTTGATAGGCTTGAAGTCAAACAGCGCTGTGCTTCAAGCATTGCAAAGAGCTGCTGGCAAAACGCTGCTGCCTACCATCGCTCAGTCAGACTGCTCTATCAAATATAAAATCATAGACTTAATTATAACATAACACACAGAAATACAAGCCTTTGGTCATTAATATGGTAGAATCCGGAAACTATAATTTCGAAAACAAAACGTTTATTCTTTCAGTGAAATACGGAACCGTTCCGTATTTTATCTAACGGGTGGCATCCATAAGTCTAAATATTCCTGTTACATTGTACAACCTTCAATGTTATGTCATAATTATGTACAATTCTGGCAAATTAGTTCGTAACGAGCCAGGAGGCCCAAACTGTTGCGTATACCCCGACTCTGCGTGCAATGAACTCAAGAGAAGTGACACAATTTCACCTGGTTAATATTGCCAGCTAAACTGGATTTATTTTTAGCTAAATATGCAGGTTTAAAAATAAATACTTCTGTGTATTGATTTTAAGAAAGGCATTGATATTTATGGTTAGGTACAGTCGTGCAACGATTGTGCTTTTTTCGCAAATGCGCTTTTAAATCATTCCCCGTTTGGCGAAGTTGGCTGTCTTTGTTATGAAGAAATGGTGTTCACAACAAGCCAGGCGGCCCACACTGCTGCATATACCGTGACTCTGTTGCAAGAGAAGTGACACATTTTTCCGAGTTAAATGCATGTTAGCGGGCAATATTAACTAAATATGCAGGTTTAAAAAGATATACTTGTGTATTGATTTTAAGAAAGGCATTGATGGTTAGGTACATGTTGGAGCAACGACAGTCCTTTTTCGCGAATGCGCACCGCATCGATTATATGCAACGCAGGACACGCTAGATAAACTAGCAATATCATCAACCATGTGTAGTTAACTAGTGATTTATGATTGATCGATAGTTTTTTTATAAGGTAAGTTTAATGCTAGCTAGCAACTTACCTTGGCTTCTTACTGCTCCTCGTGGAGTGCAATGAGAGGCAGGTGGTTAGAGCCTTGGACTAGTAAGGTTGCAAGATTGAATCCCCGAGCTGATAAGGTTAAAACCTGTTGTTCTGCCCCTGAACAGGCAGTTAACCCACTGTTCTTAACTGACTTGCCTAGTTAAATAAAGGTATAAACATTTTATTTTTTATTATCTGCCAAATCGGTGTACGAAAACTTGAAATCGGCCCTAATTAAATCTGTCGACCTCTAGTCAAGATGTCCAATCTAAAAAAAAAATCTTCACTCCATCAGCTGCAAACTCCCTGATGACATCTTTGGTAACCTAAAACAGGGCAGGTTAAATCCATGTATTCAACGCTGAGTCCAGTGGGCTAAATCAGGGTCACAGTGTTTCTTGGTAGTCATAAATAAATATACTTAGAAACCAAAGTATACACCTCACACACATGGTTATGAGCTTAAAAAAAATACACCTGTATCATGTCAGATTTTAAATGTATTACATTTTGAGTGCGTTTGTAAATTCACTCTGGCTATCTACTCGGATTTCAGAGCGCAGAATAGCTGACGAGGCCGGTTTCAGTAAAGCACAAAAAAAAAGCGTAATTAAAAATTGTTGCCAGCAGCAGTTACAAACGCTCTGGATAACATGAAAACAGCCTAACCAGCTCTGCTAGGGCGAGTAAAATGGTCAGTGAGGTTCTCATTTGTGTCTGGAAATAGCTGGTAAACGAGCCAATGTTTGCCAGTTAATCTTGGGTGCCGTTGTGAGGTCAAAGCGTCCAGTGTGCGCTCTGAATTTATGAACGCCCTGAGAGCGAAACTCAATTTACAAATGGACAATCTGACAACAATCTGGATTTAGAGTGCTATCTGAGCACACTGCACTCCAGATTGAATTTACGAAAACCACCTTTATATACATCACAGAAGACTGAAATATAACACAACCACCCGATAGAGTTCAAAATCACAATTATAACATTTGATAGTGACAGACAACCAATATCTCATTTACCATGATAATATTGCTATTCTGTATCTACTAAATAATGGATGACTGTGAAGCTCTGCGGGGACCAGACAAGTGTTTTTATACACAGTAAGGTGAACAGTATTATTTCCTGTCCGATTATCATGTACTATAGATGTTCAAATCAATGCATCATGGACTCAGAGAAACAATCTGTCCAATTTTCGTACTCGTCCAGTGTCCTTTTCGGACCACTGTGGATCGCAGTCATTCTGTGTTAAATAGATATTAGTTTCTCGAAGGTTGAGAAGCTGACGAAGCCATTGAGATGGGAACTCCGGAGTAGATAAAGGATAACAAGCTAGCTGTTGGGAGTGAAATGTCTCGGCTTCTCGAACTGGCTGGCTATTTATTTTCACTTCTCAAAAATAACTTTGTCTTCAGCCAGGTCAAAAACAATATATATTGTAGACTTGGATACTTAGCACTGTCGCAGCTGTCAATAGAATACATCAGCTTCATCCAATGCACATTTTACTGGGAAATAAATGTACGCAAGGATCTTTAAACCTGCGCGATTACTTTTTCAGCGCAGATGCTTGCTTTTTGTTTTCAGTGCTCATTTCCCTGTTGCACCACTACGTTGCAACCGTGAAACAAGTCCCCCATTCCACCGGAAGCTAAATAATAGTTCCACAACTATATTCACAAACGCACATCACCAAAGAACAAAATAAGACAAGTCTCAAAACATTTAAGTGGAATGATTTAATCATCTCAGCAAAGTAAAAAATAACATTAGAATCAGGGCTTTTCATCCCACATGCACAGTTCCATTTGAGTTCAACTTTATTTATTTTACTCTGAATATTCCAAGACCCTTAAATTTATCTGTTACAAAAGTATTACTTTTTTCCTTCTCCAGAATGTATTTTCCCTCTGGTACCCATGCTCTTTGTCATGTTACAGGTCATCAAATACTTTTTTTCCTGGAGGATTTGTCCTGCTTTCCAGTTTGGTAAATGTGAGATGAACACTTGTCCATAAGAGAGAAGGATGTGGAATGAAAATTAGACCATGTATAAAACATAGAAAAATAGAAAGAAAGAAAAAAGGCAAGCGTGTAGAGGCGTGACGTGTCTGTGGGGATAGTCCTGCGTTCATTCTGGAGGCACTTTGGCACAGATTAATACCCTTTTAACCCGTATGGGTAGAGCGCAGGGACATGGGAAGTGTAATACCTGGCTCTGGGTGGATTCACACTACTGAGCCAAGCTCTACCTACTGCACTGGCCTGGTTATACATCGAATGTAAAAAAAAAATAACATATTTGAGCCAGCACGGTGCGAGAGTGTGAAAGGAGTATAGTACCTCACGACAGGGCAGGATTGGTTTGTTTGACACTGGGTACACACTGTAGTCAGCCAGACAGACACACCCACTACTGTACTGTAGTACAGGCAACCCTGAGGTGTGGGGGGGGGGTGCCAACAAGTGGCAAAAACATTTCAACAGAATGAGAAATGATAAAACATCAAGTCAGAAAAGCAGTGAACTTAACACAATCGGGTGGGATTCTTTCATTTATGGAGAAAAATAAAGGGAGGAAGGAAGATCTCTGACTGAGGTCTCGATAAAGGCAGGTCCCATCACAAAAGAAGAGCAATCCTTGTCTGTCCTCTCTCTCTCTCTCTCTCATCATTTCTCTACCTCCCCCCTCTTCCTCAATGAAAGGAGAGCCGCCCTTGTCCTCTCTCCCCTTCCTCCTATTCCTATCCTCTCAAAGGTAGAGCTCCTTGGCTAGGATATGATGCAGTTTCTCCCGGAGGACTCTGAAGCGAGGTCGCACCAGGGGGTCCAGGGTCCAGCACTGCTTCATGACTTCATACACCACCTCAGGACAGCCGTCCGGGGCGTCCATCTTGTAGCCCTTCTCTACGCGTGGTACCACCTCCTTCAGAGGCTGAGGGAGGAGGAGAAGGTCGGGATGAGGAAATCGGAAAATAATAAAAAGGTGAAGAGGGGAGTGGACACGGGAGTCATTTATAGAGGATCAGAGTGGACACGGGAGTCATTTATAGAGGATCAGAGTGGACACGGGAGTCATTTATAGAGGCTCAGAGAGTGGACACGGGAGTCATTTACAGAGGCTCAGAGTGGACACAGGAGTCATTTACAGAGGCTCAGAGTGGACACGGGAGTCATTTAGAGGATCAGTGGACACGGGAGTCATTTAGAGGATCAGAGTGGACACGGGAGTCATTTAGAGGATCAGAGTGGACACGGGAGTCATTTATAGAGGATCAGAGTGGACACGGGAGTCATTTATAGAGGATCAGAGTGGACACGGGAGTCATTTACAGAGGATCAGAGTGGACACGGGAGTCATTTATAGAGGATCAGAGTGGACACGGGAGTCATTTATAGAGGATCAGAGTGGACACGGGAGTCATTTATAGAGGATCAGAGTGGACACGGGAGTCATTTACAGAGGATCAGAGTGGACACGGGAGTCATTTATAGAGGATCAGAGTGGACACGGGAGTCATTTATAGAGGATCAGAGTGGACACATTTCAGATTTATTACATCAACTCTTAACGGCTTAGATTCATATATACTCTATAGCTGTCACACACCTGCCAATCTGTCCAGGCAAAAACATATACTCACAATTCTGGGGTAAGGCACTCGGCCAAAGGAGTAGATCTCCCACAGCAAGATCCCATAGCTCCACACATCTGACTTGGTGGAGAATTTCTGTTGATCAACACAGCATTTCAGCTCATGTGTAACACACACAGTACATCATTAAAATGGTGCCAATCAGCAGTACAATACTATCAATATATTCTAAAATCTCAAGTCGACCTCTAACCCCTACACTCCCTGTAGATCTCAGAGGATTAGATAAGTGTAAGCGATATGGTGGTAGCTCCATTTTGTCCTCTTGATAGGCGAGATGGAATTGCTACCATATTGCTTTACACCTATCCAATCTCCTCCAATCAAAACACGTTCCAAGAGTAGGGGTGGGGCCAAACCTTTTGGCTCAAGGGCCACATATTATACGTGTGACAAAACATGTGAAGCCTTTATTCATTTTCACGTCGACACAGCAACAACTAGTGAACTGTAGGTGTGCATATGCCTGCAGAACCATTTCTGCCCTTGTACCCCTTGTTTTGTTGTGAACACATTTTTCACAAAATTGATATCATTTATATCATCACAGACACCGTCAAACACATACACAGATCCTGCATCTCTACCCTTGTAATGTGCAAACTTAAAAAATATTATATGACTGGACACATGCAAAATGTAAAAAGCACGTGTAAAAAAATAATAAAAGATTCTAAAATTTGAGTGAAACATCTGTTTCATGTCTGTTTCTGAAAGCATATTAAGGAACAATTCTCATCTCCGTTGTGAGCCATATTTACAGTTATCCAATCACCTCAGCCCAAACCTGACTGATTAGTTATTACCTGTATCCAGGTGCATTGCTGGATAATTCTCACTGCATCACCATCACCTTGGAAAAGCATCATCCTTGCCTACCCCAGTCACGGTTATATGAGTCTTAAAATGTGAACAATGGGTCTGGGTCACCTATCTTGGCAAGGGAATTTAAAAAAGTCTGTGGTCGTCTTTGATATTGAGATTCTCATAAACAGCTGACAAGTGGTCATTTATTACATTTGACCTGTGATGGGATTTGTTGTAATTCATGACTGAGAATGTTTTTTTTCACACACATATCTGGGCCTGAATAAAACAAGCACCGTTTGGGCTTTTTTTAATGTTTGGGAACTTTGTTACATTCAGTGAGCCGTAGAACTGGTGGTCTATTGTTGCCGTTTTGTACTTCTCCTTTTAAAACACTGTCACATTAGATGTCGATGAGCTACAATTGTGAGTCTCTGTGTCTGTGTGTGTCTGTGTGTCTCTGTGTGTGTCTGTGTGTGTCTGTGTGTGTGTGTGTCTGTGTGTGTCTGTGTGTGTCTGTGTGTGTGTGTGTCTCTGTGTGTCTGTGTGTGTGTGTGTCTCTGTGTGTCTCTGTGTCTGTGTGTCTCCGTGTGTGTGTCTGTGTGTCTCCGTCTGTGTGTCTGTGTGTCTCTGTGTCTGTGTGTCTCTGTGTCTCTGTGTCTCTGTGTCTCTGTGTCTCTGTGTCTCTGTGTCTCTGTGTCTCTGTGTCTCTGTGTCTCTGTGTCTCTGTGTCTCTGTGTCTCTGTGTCTCTGTGTCTGTGTGTGTGTGGTAGTGCTTTCTCACTGTCGACAGACAGGGGGCCATGATACAAGCTCCATCTCAGTTTCGATCTTGGTGAAGTCTGAGAAGAGGTGGGAAAACTCTGCATGCAACTATGTCCTGATGTGGGTGTGTTCTGTGGCGAAACATGAGCAAAAGACTTGCTGCTCATTGGCCTGGAGAACAATCGTACGTTGGGCCTTGAACATCGTACGTTTGGCCTTGAACATGAGGCCTTCCTTGCCTTTTCCTGAGAGGACAGATTGCTAGCGTAGTTATTAGCATGCTTGCTTGAAAAATGACAATTGAGATTATATTCCTTAAGGAGAAGTTTATCTAAAGTTTCATGCATAAACACGTGTATTTTCATCAATGTTTATGATGAGTATTTCTGCAAATTGATGTGGCTCTCTGCAAAATCACCGGATGTTTTGGAACTACTGAACATAACGCGCCAATGTAAACTCAGATATTTGGACATAAATATGAACTTTACCGAACAAAACACACATGTATTGTGTAACATGAAGTCCTATGAGTGTCATCTGATGAAGATCAAAGGTTAGTGATTCATTTTCTCCATTTCTGCTTTTTCTGACTGTTTTGGCTGTTTTTCTGTGACTTGGCTCTGACCTAACATAATTGTTTGGTTTGCTTTCACCGTAAAGCCTTTTTGAAATCAGACACTGTGGCTGGATTAACAAGAAGTTTATCTTTCAAATGGTGTAAAATACTTTTTTTAATTATGAGATTTGTTTTTTTGCCCTGCACTTTCACTGGCTGTTGTTGAGGTGGGACGCTAGCGTCCCGAATATCCCAGAGAGGTTAAACGGCAACACTTTCTTGGCACATATGTCCAATATTAGTGAAACACGTATTTTGCTGTCCATTCTTCTTTAAAACAACATTCAGTCCACTTCTCATTTTCGCAGCACTCGTTTTTCACGTCAAAAGTCGTCAAGGAATGAAGTGGCTGTGATGACGGAGCGCGCCGCCAGGCCACAGCACCATCTATTGGAAACACAGAGAGCACCGCCAGGCCACAGCACCATCTATTGGAAACACAGAGAGCACCGCCAGGCCACAGCACCATCTATTGGAAACACAGAGAGCACCGCCAGGCCACAGCACCATCTATTGGAAATACAGAGCACCGCCAGGCCACAGCACCATCTATTAGAAACACAGAGAGCACCGCCAGGCCACAGCACCATCTATTGGAAACACAGAGAGCACCGCCAGGCCACAGCACCATCTATTAGAAACACAGAGAGCACCGCCAGGCCACAGCACCATCTATTGGGGAAACAGAGCGCACTGCCCTCCTTGACAAAATACAAACCAGTTGAGCTATGGAAAACGATCAAATTCGATAGCGACATTGAGAACATTTCAAGCTAGCTCTAGCACGTTCTAGCCTACCTTTTCCCTCAGAGCCTCTGGCGAGGTCCACTTGATGGGCAGTTTGGCCGTGTCCTGATTGGATGAGGCCTCTTTGGTCAGGCCAAAGTCGCTGACCTTAGCGATGTTTTCGTCGGACACCAGGACATTTCGTGCCGCCAGGTCTCTGTGGACAAAGTTATTGGCCTCCAGATACTCCATGGCCTCACACACGTCACTACGGAGGAGGAGGAGGGAGGAGGGAGGAGGGGGCGGGGGGAGGAGGAGGGGGCGGGGGGAGGAGGGGGAGGAGGAGGAGGGGGGAGGGGAGGGGGAGGAGGGACACAGGCAACATTTAGTTTAATTATTTCATGTACAGTTTACATTGGCAGTGAGGTCTCTGTTCAAGTTGTTGGCATCGAGATACTCCATCGCCTCACACGCAAGTCACAATGGGGGGGGGATGGGTCGACATGTAAAGAGTCTGACAATGCTAACCAAAATTGACAATGTTACAATTCCAACTGGCTGCTCTAAGCCACTGTCAACAGACTTCTGGTAATATTATTGAAGATGTACAGATCAATCATTATCATACTCACAGTGAGAACTTGAGTAGACAATCCCCGAAGATCACTGTCCGGCCTCTGGAGCGCAGGTAGTCCACTAGACTGCCCTATGAAAAGAGAAGTCTTCAGTGCTATCTGGTTCTTTATTTATTTATTTATATATATATATATATATATATATATATATATATATATATATATATATATATATATATATATATATATATATATATATATATATATATATATATATATATATATATATATATATATATATATATATATATATATATATATATATATATAAGTATATATATTTATTTATTTCTGAACTCCCTTTAACTTAACTGAATCATAAAGAGCCTTCCTACCTTGGCCATGTACTCGCTGACAATAAACAGGCTTCCCGTCTCCTCAACGATGACACCTATCAACTGAACCAGGTTATTGTGTCTCAGCTGCCTGCAGAAGAGAACCAACACGCATTAGCAAGAGTTCAACATTTTAGAAAAGCTGTTTAAATAGCTGCACAGTAAACCAACACGTTTCATTCAACCAAAACCTCACTGATCTAAGAAAACAATAAGGATGTTAAACACTTGACCAGAGTCGTGGTCCTCTCTGAAACTGACCAGAGTTGTGGTCCTCTCTGAAACTGACCAGAGTTGTGGTCCTCTCTGAAACTGACCAGAGTTGTGGTCCTCTCTGAAACTGACCAGAGTTGTGGTCCTCTCTGAAACTGACCAGAGTTGTGGTCCTCTCTGAAACTGACCAGAGTTGTGGTCCTCTCTGAAACTGACCAGAGTTGTGGTCCTCTCTGAACCTGACCAGAGTTGTGGTCCTCCCCCAAAGCTCAAACTGACCAGAGTTGTGGTCCTCTCTGAAACTGACCAGAGTTGTAGTCCTCTCTGAAACTGACCAGAGTTGTGGTCCTCTCTGAAACTGACCAGAGTTGTGGTCCTCTCTGAAACTGACCAGAGTTGTGGTCCTCTCTGAAACTGACCAGAGTTGTGGTCCTCTCTGAAACTGACCAGAGTTGTGGTCCTCTCTGAAAGCTCTGAAACTTACGTCATAACTGAGGCCTCTGCGATGAAGGCCTGTGCCGTGGCATCATGCTTGATACACTTCACAGCTACTTTGGTCCCTCTGTAGTCTCCCACCTTCACATCTGAAGAGAGAGAGACACAGACTCAGGATGGGTGCTTAACCCTTCCACATCCTGGAAATACCTTGGCTCAATAGTCATGGGTGGCCAATGAGCGGCACACTCTGTGTAAACGGTTTAAACACCCATCCTGCGTCTGCGTAAGTGAGAGCATCCATTTAAGACCATTTTTCACACACATTCCAACAGAACAGATATTGGGTCCAGTGAACTGACATCCCAGAACAGGGTGTGACGCAGAGGAGTGACTGAGCCCCACCGAGGGCCTAACATCCCCATACAACCGCAGACATACATGGACAGGCACACACATACTTGCCTCCAAACTCTCCCTTGCCTATGGACTGCTGAATGTTAAGCTCCTTCCTGTTCAGAGCCCAGCCACTCCTAGAGAACTCATCCTGGGCTGCCACAGTTCCCTCCTCCAGCTTCGGCTTGATCAGTTTGGTGCAGAGACCATCTGCGTCTTTGGTATAGTGCTGAGGACAAGGAGAGGACAAAGAGAGAGAGAAGGCGTAGGTCAATAACATGACCCAGGAAGGGTTAAAGGTTGTGAATACTGGTGATGGTTGATGCGTTAGATTTTAACCAGGTTTGGGGTCAATTCAGGAAGTAAAGATAGAGTTGATCCCAACCCTGGTAGGAACCGTAGGATTTATTCAGCAGGACCTAGCAGTAACCAACAGAGGGCAGCATTGTTAAAAACAGCAGAGCATTGGTTGGGTTTAAAACAATATATATACATGCATGTCATCAACATGGACTGAGTTGTGGACCTAAAGCACATGTACAGTGAAGGAAGAGAGAGAGGGTGGTTTAGAAGGGAGGAAGGAAGAGAGAGAGGGTGGTTTAGAAGGAAGGAAGGAAGAGAGAGAGGGTGGTTTAGAAGGAAGGAAGGAAGAGAGAGAGGGTGGTTTAGAAGGAAGGAAGGAAGGAAGGAAGAGAGGGGGGTTTAGAAGGGAGGAAGGAAGAGAGAGGGGTTTAGAAGGGAGGAAGGAAGAGAGAGAGGGTGGTTTAGAAGGAAGGAAGGAAGAGAGAGAGGGTGGTTTAGAAGGAAGGAAGGAAGAGAGAGAGGGTGGTTTAGAAGGAAGGAAGGAAGAGAGAGGGTGGTTTAGAAGGAAGGAAGGAAGAGAGAGAGGATGGTTTAGAAGGAAGGAAGGAAGAGAGAGAGGGTGGTTTAGAAGGAAGGAAGGAAGAGAGAGAGGGTGGTTTAGAAGGAAGGAAGGAAGAGAGAGAGGATGGTTTAGAAGGAAGGAAGGAAGAGAGAGAGGGTGGTTTAGAAGGAAGGAAGGAAGGAAGAGAGGGGGGTTTAGAAGGGAGGAAGGAAGAGAGAGAGGTTTAGAAGGGAGGAAGGAAGAGAGAGAGGGTGGTTTAGAAGGAAGGAAGAGAGAGAGGGTGGTTTAGAAGGAAGGAAGGAAGAGAGAGAGGGTGGTTTAGAAGGAAGGAAGAGAGGGGGGTTTAGAAGGAAGGAGGGAAGAGAGGGGGGTTTAGAAGGAAGGAAGGAAGGAAGAGAGGGTGGTTTAGAAGGAAGGAAAGAAGAGAGGGGAGTTTAGAAGGAAGGAACAGAGAGGGGGGTTTAGAAGGAAGGAAGAGAGAGGGTGGTTTAGAAGGAAGGAAGAGAGGGGGGTTTAGAAGGAAGGAAGAGAGAGGGGGGTTTAGAAGGAAGGAAGAGAGAGGGGGGTTTAGAAGGAAGGAAGAGAGAGGGGGGTTTAGAAGGAAGGAACAGAGAGGGGGGTTTAGAAGGAAGGAACAGAGAGGGTGGTTTTGAAAGTGAAAGCTGGATCAGGTGTCTTCAGGGGAAATGATCTAGAACCTACCGCTAACAAACCGTTTCAGAGGCCAGAACACCTCACTAACAGCGAAACCATGTCTGTATAGTCAACAACGGTGCTTAGTGCTCACACACTGCTTGCAAAATAATAGACAGCTTTTTTGACCAAGTGGAAAGCTCATTGGTACCAGCTTGCTTTAGGAGCCGGTCCCAATTCCTTCCCTACATTTTTCCCTTGGTCCTTTGATGTTCGCAGACCTGTAAGGTGGACGCAATATGGTGGAATCTCCACAACTACACTGTTTAAACCCATCTAGAATATTCAGATCTACTACAGTCAAAATGGTAAAGGGGTCAGGGGGTCAGGTTTAGGGGGTAGGGAGCGATTGGGTGGCTTTTATATATATATATATATATATATATATATATATATATATATATATATATATATGTGTGTGTCTTCCCCTGTACCTCCACCAGCTGCATGAGGTTCTCGAAGAACTCGTCCTCGTCGATGCTGAGCTGACCCTCCTTGTACACAATACGGTAGTGCTCCACCTTGCCGTCACAGCTGACACACAGAGTGTAGTCTCCGGGGTAGTTGGTGCTCTCCCTGACCAGGAACAGGCCCGTCTCTGGGGGGATCAGGAGACTCTCTGCCTGCTCCCTGGTGATCTTACCATGGAACCATCTGGAAATGGGGGGGCAGGGGTCAACATTGTTGTCAACGGTTGTCACAAAGTGCTTTTCTTTTTACAACAAAGAGTCACACACACGCGCGCGCGCACACACACACACACACACACACACACACACACACACACACACACACACACACACACACACACACACACTTCTCAGAACTGAAGTATGTGGCTAAATGTGGGAGATTGAAAGGAACCAACAGGAAACCTTGCAGACAGACAGACAGATAGATAGACAGACACACAGCACAAAGCGGTGCTGGAAACAGACAGTGCACTACAATTACAGGGCTGAGTAGACAGAGGCAGGACTCGGCCCTGCACGGCCCAACTGGGGTTTAGATTCACATAACACACTGCCACGACAAACAGCCTATCTGCACTGTTCAATCACACAGAAACACACCGATACACAGAAACACACCGATACACAGAAACACACCGATACACAGAAACACACCGATACACAGAAACATACCGATACACACAGAAACACACGATACACAGAAACACACCGATACACACAGAAACATACCGATACACACAGAAACATACCGATACACACAGAAACATACCGATACACAGAAACATACCGATACACAGAAACATACCGATACACACAGAAACACACCGATACACAGAAACATACCGATACACAGAAACATACCGATACACACAGAAACACAACGATACACACAGAAACACACCGATACACACAGAAACACACCGATACACAGAAACATACCGATACACAGAAACATACCGATACACACAGAAACACAACGATACACACAGAAACACACCGATACACACAGAAACACACCGAAACACAGAAACACACCGATACACAGAAACATACCGAAACACAGAAACACACCGATACACACAGAAACACACCGATACACACAGAAACACACCGATACACACAGAAACACACCGATACACAGAAACACACCGATACACACAGAAACACACCGATACACACAGAAACACACCGATACACACAGAAACACAACGATACACACAGAAACACAACGATACACACAGAAACACACCGATACACAGAAACATACCGATACACACAGAAACATACCGATACACACAGAAACACACCGATACACAGAAACACACCGATACACACAGAAACATACCGATACACACAGAAACACACCGATACACAGAAACACACCGATACACAGAAACACACCGATACACACAGAAACACACCGATACACACAGAAACATACCGATACACACAGAAACACAACGATACACAACGAAACACACCGATACACAGAAACATACCGATACACACAGAAACACACCGATACACACAGAAACACACCGATACACAGAAACACACCGATACACACAGAAACACACCGATACACACAGAAACACACCGATACACAGAAACACAGAAACACACCGATACACAGAAACACACCGATACACAGAAACACACCGATACACACAGAAACATACCGAAACACAGAAACATACCGAAACACAGAAACACACCGATACACAGAAACATACCGAAACACAGAAACACAACGATACACACAGAAACACACCGATACACACAGAAACACACCGATACACACAGAAACACACCGATACACACAGAAACACACCGATACACACAGAAACATACCGATACACACAGAAACACACAGAAACACACCGATACACACAGAAACACACCGATACACACAGAAACACAACGATACACACAGAAACACACCGATACACACAGAAACACACCGATACACACAGAAACACACCGATACACACAGAAACACACCGATACACACAGAAACATACCGATACACACAGAAACATACCGATACACACAGAAACACACAGAAACACACCGATACACACAGAAACACACCGATACACACAGAAACACAACGATACACACAGAAACACACCGATACACACAGAAACACACCGATACACACAGAAACACAACGATACACACAGAAACATACCGATACACACAGAAACACACCGATACACACAGAAACATACCGATACACACAGAAACACACCGATACACAGAAACACACCGATACACAGAAACACACCGATACACAGAAACACACCGATACACAGAAACACACCGATACACAGAAACACACCGATACACAGAAACACACCGATACACAGAAACACACCGATACACACAGAAACACACCGATACACAGAAACACACCGATACACACAGAAACATACCGATACACAGAAACATACCGATACACAGAAACATACCGAAACACACAGAAAAACAGAAACCGTTCAACCTGAGTATCAGTCACTGAGCGGTGAACTACAACTGAAAGTTGTAAATGTTTCATAGTTTGACTTTACATTGAATGGGTTTATTCTTTAATTGACGAGAGCCCTTACAAAAACACATTCCTATGTATATATTGACGAGTCCTGCAGCAACACCTCGCCACTGACGAGTCCTGCAGCAACACCTCGCCACTGGCGAGTCCTGCAGCAACACCGCGCCACTGGCGAGTCCTGCAGCAACACCGCGCCACTGACGAGTCCTGCAGCAACACCGCGCCACTGACGAGTCCTGCAGCAACAGCGCGCCACTGACGAGTCCTGCAGCAACCCCTCGCCACTGACGAGTCCTGCAGCAACACCTCGCCACTGACGAGTCCTGCAGCAACAGCGCGCCACTGACGAGTCCTGCAGCAACACCTCGCCACTGACGAGTCCTGCAGCAACACCTCGCCACTGACGAGTCCTGCAGCAACACCTCGCCACTGACGAGTCCTGCAGCAACACCGCGCCACTGACGAGTCCTGCAGCAACACCGCGCCACTGACGAGTCCTGCAGCAACACCTCGCCACTGACGAGTCCTGCAGCAACACCGCGCCACTGACGAGTCCTGCAGCAACACCGCGCCACTGACGAGTCCTGCAGCAACACCGCGCCACTGACGAGTCCTGCAGCAACACCTCGCCACTGACGAGTCCTGCAGCAACACCTCGCCACTGACGAGTCCTGCAGCAACACCTCGCCACTGACGAGTCCTGCAGCAACACCTCGCCACTGACGAGTCCTGCAGCAACACCGCGCCACTGACGAGTCCTGCAGCAACACCGCGCCACTGACGAGTCCTGCAGCAACACCTCGCCACTGACGAGTCCTGCAGCAACACCGCGCCACTGACGAGTCCTGCAGCAACACCGCGCCACTGACGAGTCCTGCAGCAACACCTCGCCACTGACGAGTCCTGCAGCAACACCTCGCCACTGACGAGTCCTGCAGCAACACCGCGCCACTGACGAGTCCTGCAGCAACACCGCGCCACTGACGAGTCCTGCAGCAACACCGCGCCACTGACGAGTCCTGCAGCAACACCGCGCCACTGACGAGTCCTGCAGCAACACCGCGCCACTGACGAGTCCTGCAGCAACACCGCGCCACTGACGAGTCCTGCAGCAACACCGCGCCACTGACGAGTCCTGCAGCAACACCGCGCCACTGACGAGTCCTGCAGCAACACCGCGCCACTGACGAGTCCTGCAGCAACACCGCGCCACTGACGAGTCCTGCAGCAACACCGCGCCACTGACGAGTCCTGCAGCAACACCGCGCCACTGACGAGTCCTGCAGCAACACCGCGCCACTGACGAGTCCTGCAGCAACACCGCGCCACTGACGAGTCCTGCAGCAACACCGCGCCACTGACGAGTCCTGCAGCAACACCTCGCCACTGACGAGTCCTGCAGCAACACCGCGCCACTGACAGTGTATCCATGGGAAGTAATTTCATTACAACATGGAGACTGTACTGTACTTCCTCCGACTCAGACAAGTTTAACCAGGCTATGGAGACTGTACTTCCTCCGACTCAAGACTAGTTTAACCAGGTTATGGAGACTGTACTTCCTCCGACTCAGACTGGTTTAACCAGGCTATGGAGACTGTACTTCCCCTGACCCAGACTGGCTTAACCAGGCTATGGAGACTGTACTTCCCCTGACCCAGACTGGTTTAACCAGGCTATGGAGACTGTACTTACGGCATTAGACTCAGCTTGCCCCCTTGCTTCACCCCTTCCCTCTTCTGGACGTAGTTAGCTGGGATGGTGCCTTCTCGACCTGCTGTGTTCTTGGCTTTGTACCAGTTGGGGTCCTGAGATAAAACATGTCACCGTTACTCTGATTAGAAGATCAGGGTTGACTGAGTAAATAACGTAGAGAGATGGACAACATAAACTGAAACCCTCTGAGTACTCGGTCCTACATGATGTGTTCTGTCACCTGGGGCTGCATGGTAAATACCCAGAAAACACAAAAGGAGAGTGATTTACAGCCCACCTCCTCAGACCATCATAGATGTGACCCCTTTCCTAGAGGATGCTGGCTGCTTCCATCTGATTGGATGGCTTATAACCTTTTGGATTGGTCAACAATTGATTTTTGAAGTCAGATAAATGGAATGAACGTATTTTTTTCTCCCTCTGACTTGATATAAAAAGGTGAAATAAAAAATAAAAAAACATGGTTTTAAAATTGTCCTTGTTCAGCCCGCCATGGAAAGGGTGTATGATCAATTCTCATTTCCTAGGCTTCCCGGCCCTAGGAAATGGTTGGTCTCGTAACCCCATAAGATATGTAACCCTAGACTGCGAATGTTATTGTTAAAAATGTCAGTATTGTCTTGTAATTAAAAATTTGTATTTTTTTAATTTTTTAATTATTAAAGATTTAATTAAAGATGTATGTCTTACATTTGATTTAGTTTTTACGATGATATGTAATAACACTTGTGTTTTTTGCATTTTGCTTATTATCATGACCATTTGTTGATAATAGTGATCTGAATTCATTTCAGAATTTGACTTTAGAATTTAGAATTTAACTGACTTGACTAGTTAAATAAAAAAGGTAACATAATAAAATAGAGATTGTTAAATATTATTTAGTACTACGCCTCCTTTAAAAAAAAAAAAATTTAAAAAACTGTCTAAACTTTATTTTTTTTTTCTCTCTTTAGAATTTCAAGAAACACGACAAAAATAAATGTGAAAGATTAAGCCTACGTTTCTCCTTAAAACGATAAACCATTTATTTGGGTCTGTTTTACTAGTCTGGCTTGCCAGAGACAATGGCAGCTGTGGTGAAAAACAACCTGCTTCCTAAACACGGAGAGTTAGGTACTTTACCTTAGTGACAACGATGATGGTTAAGACATCTCCTTTGTTGAAGGGCAAGTCCTGCTCCGTGGTGCCCTTGAAGTTGTACTTGGCCATACACTCTGTGCCCCGTGGCCATGATGGGGTCTGAGGGACAGGACGAGTGAGGAAAAGGTCATCACAAAAAAAGCAAAAGTGGAATTGATTTATTTTATTTATTTATTCAACCCTTGCAATAAACCAGCTCAATGACAATAGGTGGTGCAGGGCAAGGGGATCTGAAACGTCTCCTCGGGGACCACCAGGCGTTTCATGTACCTCAACTACTCCAGGGCAAGGGGATCTGAAACGTCTCCTCGGGGACCACCAGGCGTTTCATGTACCTCAACTACTCCAGGGCAAGGGGATCTGAAACGTCTCCTCGGGGACCACCAGGCGTTTCATGTACCTCAACTACTCCGGGGGGCCAGCACACCCGATTCAACTACTCCAGGGGCCAGCACACCCGATTCAACTACTCCGGGGGCCAGCACACCCGATTCAACTACTCCGGGGGCCAGCACACCCGATTCAACTACTCCGGGGGCCAGCACACCCGATTCAACTACTCCGGGGGCCAGCACACCCGATTCAACTACTCCAGGGGCCAGCACACCCGATTCAACTACTCCGGGGGCCAGCACGCCTGATTCAACTACTCCGGGGGCCAGTACACCTGATTCAACTACTCCGGGGGCCAGCACACCTGATTCAACTACTCCGGGGGCCAGTACACCCGATTCAACTACTCCGGGGGCCAGCACACCTGATTCAACTACTCCGGGGGCCAGTACACCTGATTCAACTACTCCGGAGGCCAGCACACCTGATTCAACTACTCCGGAGGCCAGCACACCTGATTCAACTACTCCGGGGGCCAGCACACCTGATTCAACTACTCCGGGGGCCAGCACACCTGATTCAACTACTCCGGGGGCCAGCACACCTGATTCAACTACTCCGGGGGCCAGCACACCTGATTCAACTACTCCGGGGGCCAGCACACCTGATTCAACTACTCCGGGGGCCAGTACACCCGATTCAACTACTCCGGGGGCCAGCACACCTGATTCAACTACTCCAGGGGCCAGCACACCCGATTCAACTACTCCAGGGGCCAGAACACCTGATTCAACTAGTCGACTGATCATCAAGCTCCCTGAATAGGTGAATCAGGTGAGCTGGTTCAGGGCTACAACTAAAATCAAATGGACATGTTTGTATATAGTGTAGTGTTTTCTCTATTCAACATGAAGCCATCTTCGTCTGTGATCTCCGGGTCTCACCTGGGATTCAGACATGCTGAACAAGGCAGTGGGGTCTCCTGACGCAGGCCTCACACACCAGACGTTACCATAGCACACACACACCTGTGGAGAGACAAGAAGCGACCGTTACATACAACACAGTAGACAACCACCACCTAAACTCAACATTCAAAATGAGGCAGTCAGTAGACCCATCTGAAAGTAAAACATGTGAACAGGGAGGAGTATAAATAACAGCCGGCTGTAGAAAGCAGAAGTAAGTAGGTCTTTTGATAATTCTTCTTTTTTTTTTTTTCCATCTCACTTTCGCAACTGTGGGTTAGCAAGTTTCCATTACGATCCAATGGTGTCACCGTGTGGTGATGGGGGGGGGGGGGGGCTAATCTTTGGTTCAAATCAATAATAACCATACTCCCGAGTTATCGGCAACATTTTAGTTCGACCCAGCCCACAATCTAATACGGTAGACAGAACTGCAGATTAATGCTGCGTATGTAGAAGACGATTTATGGTCATTCCTGGAATCTGCATTGGCCGTACAATATTTAGATGTGATGCGGCCTCCGCAGAAGTCAAGGCATTCCTACTTCTTCTTGCGCTCTGCAGAGCTGTTGTGAAGGAAGTTGTCAAAAGTAGTGAGTTTATACAGGACGTACCCCCCCCCAATCATGTCAATGCAGAGCCCTCCACATTGTTACAGAATTTGGGAGGCACACGGCAATGCGATACGGAGCTTGATTTGGCCTCTGCAAGCCTCTAGAGGTACCGCAATTGCGTCACACTCTGGGCCTGAGCTTAAAGATGAAAAAGAGATCCTCGTAATGACCAGTACGAGGGCCGTTTACCACATATTCCTGTGAAGAATCTATTTAAACATAGAGAAAGACAGAGATATCATCTTTATATGTCCCACTATGGCGTCTATGAGCGCACGGGCAGCGTCACCGAGGGCTCCACGGTGATTTACTACCATCTACATCACAGTTATGGAGTATTTGCTTTCAACTATAATTCATTGGTTTCTGATGACCCGGATAGAGTCATGTGATCCTTCTTTGACCCATAGGAAGGCCCACCCAGTTGACTATTTTAAAATGGTGAAACCCTCATTCACCCATAGGAAGGCCCACCCAGTTGACTATTTTAAAATGGTGAAACCCTCATTCACCCATAGGAAGGCCCACCCAGTTGACTATTTTTTTTAAATGGTGAAGCCCTCAATGTCCATGCCAAAACAGTGTATATTCACCTAGAGTCCTCTATCCAACTCTATGGTGGCAAATTCCCACTTGGTTTCAAAAACAGTATATCTCCTCCTACTCAGCTTAAAACTAGCCTGGTCCCAGACCTGTATAAACAACTCAATGACCATAATAGTTGGCAAGAAAATACAAACAGATCTGGAACCAGGCTAGTTAAAAGCAACTATGAACCAAAAACTAAAAATATAGTTTCATTCCATATGGAGAAGACATCTGGATTCCTTTTCTCACCAAAACAGAGTTGATACTTTCAGCCCCAGTGAATCTACTGTAGGGTTAATATAGTTCTCCTCAACACTGGAATGGAAACCAGTGGTTGGACCATGAAAGGATTCTTCTCAGTCTTCATTTTCTAGGTTGGCAGACACCAACCATAGGGAGTGAAGCCTTTTTCAAAGCATATTTAATTCTAACAAAAATCGGCCGCAGTAAATGACATATGGATGTATTGAAATAGTATTTATACACAACACAGAGCAGCATGTAGAAGAATAGATGATGTCATTAACAGAACAGACAAACCCATTCTAGTAATTCTGTTTCCATGCACACGGGGGGGGGGGAGGGGGGGGGGTGCACGGCCCATGAGTGATGTCATCATCCCGGGACAAACCACTTCCCAGCCAGGGTCAGTTGCCATGGATGAGTCCTGGGCCGTGTTCATTAGGGACCACATGAAAAGAAATGACTGAACACAGGGAGAGACTACTTGGACCTATTCCAATGTGAAATGCACATTTCCCTATTCCGCTGTTTTATAAAAGGTTTTTTGTTGCATGCCCTAATGAACAGGACCCTGGCTGCTGAGTAACGACGTGAGATCATTTCCTCCTAGAGACATATCACAGAGAGAACCCATTACAGCTAGAGAGGACTGCCAATGGTGAACTTCCTGTACGACAGAGAGCCAAGACTGATTAATCCACACTAGGGTAGGTTCACTAAAAAACATGCTTAGAGAGAGAGAGAGAGAGAGAGAAAGAGAGAAAAGAGAGAGAGAGAGAGCGAGAGAGCGAGAGAGAGAAAGACTAAACACACTGAATCCTCAGGACCAGAACATCTAATCAATCAGAATAAAACAAATTACAACACAGTCAAAACAAAACTACATTGCTTATTGGGAAACACAAACACAAAGCAAAATGCAGTTCTATCTGGCCCTAAATCGACTGTACACCGAGGCTATCTATTAGACCATGGTTACTGATCAAAACCTTGACAAAGTACAGGCTCAGTGAGCACAGCCTTGCCATTGAGAAGGGAAGACACAGGAGAACCTGGCTCCCTGTAGAGGAAAGGCTGTGCAACCACTGCACCACAGCAGAACCTGGCTCCCTGTAGAGGAAAGGCTGTGCAACCACTGCACCACAGCAGAACCTGGCTCCCTGTAGAGAAAAGGCTGTGCAACCACTGCACCACAGCAGAACCTGTCTCCCTGTAGAGGAAAGGCTGTACAACCACTGCACCACAGCAGAACCTGTCTCCCTGTAGAGGAAAGGCTGTACAACCACTGCACCACAGCAGAACCTGTCTCCCTGTAGAGGAAAGGCTGTGCAACCACTGCACCACAGCAGAACCTGTCTCCCTGTAGAGGAAAGGCTGTACAACCACTGCACCACAGCAGAACCTGTCTCCCTGTAGAGGAAAGGCTGTACAACCACTGCACCACAGCAGAACCTGTCTCCCTGTAGAGGAAAGGCTGTACAGCCACTGCACCACAGCAGAACCTGTCTCCCTGTAGAGGAAAGGCTGTACAACCACTGCACCACAGCAGAACATGTCTCCCTGTAGAGGAAAGGCTGTACAACCACTGCACCACAGCAGAACCTGTCTCCCTGTAGAGGAAAGGCTGTACAACCACTGCACCACAGCAGAACCTGGATCCCTGTAGAGGAAAGGCTGTACAACCACTGCACCACAGCAGAACCTGGTTCCCTGTAGAGGAAAGGCTGTACAACCACTGCACCACAGCAGAACCTGTCTCCCTGTAGAGGAAAGGCTGTACAACCACTGCACCACAGCAGAACCTGTCTCCCTGTAGAGGAAAGGCTGTACAACCACTGCACCACAGCAGAACCTGTCTCCCTGTAGAGGAAAGGCTGTACAACCACTGCACCACAGCAGAACCTGGCTCCCTGTAGAGGAAAGGCTGTGCAACCACTGCACCACAGCAGAACCTGTCTCCCTGTAGAGGAAAGGCTGTACAGCCACTGCACCACAGCAGAACCTGTCTCCCTGTAGAGGAAAGGCTGTGCAACCACTGCACCACAGCAGAACCTGTCTCCCTGTAGAGGAAAGGCTGTGCAACCACTGCACCACAGCAGAACCTGTCTCCCTGTAGAGGAAAGGCTGTGAAACCACTGCACCACAGCAGAACCTGGCTCCCTGTAGAGGAAAGGCTGTGAAACCACTGCACCACAGCAGAACCTGTCTCCCTGTAGAGGAAAGGCTGTGCAACCACTGCACCACAGCAGAACCTGGCTCCCTGTAGAGGAAAGGCTGTACAACCACTGCACCACAGCAGAACCTGTCTCCCTGTAGAGGAAAGGCTGTACAACCACTGCACCACAGCAGAACCTGTCTCCCTGTAGAGGAAAGGCTGTACAACCACTGCACAACAGCAGAACCTGGATCCCTGTAGAGGAAAGGCTGTACAACCACTGCACCACAGCAGAACCTGTCTCCCTGTAGAGGAAAGGCTGTGAAACCACTGCACCACAGCAGAACCTGGATCCCTGTAGAGGAAAGGCTGTACAACCACTGCACCACAGCAGAACCTGGTTCCCTGTAGAGGAAAGGCTGTACAACCACTGCACCACAGCAGAACCTGGATCCCTGTAGAGGAAAGGCTGTACAACCACTGCACCACAGCAGAACCTGGTTCCCTGTAGAGGAAAGGCTGTACAACCACTGCACCACAGCAGAACCTGTCTCCCTGTAGAGGAAAGGCTGTACAACCACTGCACCACAGCAGAACCTGTCTCCCTGTAGAGGAAAGGCTGTACAACCACTGCACCACAGCAGAACCTGTCTCCCTGTAGAGGAAAGGCTGTACAACCACTGCACCACAGCAGAACCTGGCTCCCTGTAGAGGAAAGGCTGTGCAACCACTGCACCACAGCAGAACCTGTCTCCCTGTAGAGGAAAGGCTGTACAGCCACTGCACCACAGCAGAACCTGTCTCCCTGTAGAGGAAAGGCTGTGCAACCACTGCACCACAGCAGAACCTGTCTCCCTGTAGAGGAAAGGCTGTGCAACCACTGCACCACAGCAGAACCTGTCTCCCTGTAGAGGAAAGGCTGTGAAACCACTGCACCACAGCAGAACCTGGCTCCCTGTAGAGGAAAGGCTGTGAAACCACTGCACCACAGCAGAACCTGTCTCCCTGTAGAGGAAAGGCTGTGCAACCACTGCACCACAGCAGAACCTGGCTCCCTGTAGAGGAAAGGCTGTACAACCACTGCACCACAGCAGAACCTGTCTCCCTGTAGAGGAAAGGCTGTACAACCACTGCACCACAGCAGAACCTGTCTCCCTGTAGAGGAAAGGCTGTACAACCACTGCACAACAGCAGAACCTGGATCCCTGTAGAGGAAAGGCTGTACAACCACTGCACCACAGCAGAACCTGTCTCCCTGTAGAGGAAAGGCTGTGAAACCACTGCACCACAGCAGAACCTGGATCCCTGTAGAGGAAAGGCTGTACAACCACTGCACCACAGCAGAACCTGTCTCCCTGTAGAGGAAAGGCTGTACAACCACTGCACAACAGCAGAACCTGTCTCCCTGTAGAGGAAAGGCTGTGAAACCACTGCACCACAGCAGAACCTGTCTCCCTGTAGAGGAAAGGCTGTGAAACCACTGCACCACAGCAGAACCTGTCTCCCTGTAGAGGAAAGGCTGTGAAACCACTGCACCACAGCAGAACCTGGCTCCCTGTAGAGGAAAGGCTGTACAACCACTGCACAACAGCAGAACCTGTCTCCCTGTAGAGGAAAGGCTGTACAACCACTTCACCACAGCAGAACCTGAGACAGAGCTGCATTTCCTGACAAAATGTAAAAAACATAAAACAATTAGTGTCATTTCCCTAAATTTTAAACCCTGATTCAAGGTTTCAATTCAAAAGACCTCTCTGATGAGAGTAGGCTACCCATCCTGTTGGGGGAGGACGCAGAGAGCTGTGGGTTGACAGAGCACTACATTGCTGCCTGCCATAAGATGAGCGACAGTGTCTGACAGACCAATCAACCTGCACATGTCCTCTACTGTATGCTTATTGTTATTGTTCAATGTATGGTTATTGTTGTCCCATTGACAATGTTGATTCTTATTATCTTAATATTGTAAATATCCAAAATAAGCTTTGGCAATATGTACATTGTTACGTCATCCCAATAAAGCAAATTGAATTGAGAGAGAGAGAGACAGAGAGACACAGAGAGAGAGAGACAGAGAGACAGAGACAGAGACAGAGAGACAGAGACAGAGAGACAGAGAGAAAGAGACAGAGAGAGAGAGAGACAGAGAGAGAGATGACAGCTTCTCCATCCTGGTGGGGGAAATCAATGGGTATGTACATAGTCAATACATAGTCAATGTTAGGCTTCGAGGGGACTCCTACGGTAGGTACACCTATAGCTCATCTCTTGGCAGTAGTACTGTAGACTACTTTATCACTGACCTCAACACAGTCTCTCTTAGAGCGTTCACAGTCAGCCCACTGACACCCGTCAGACCACAGCAAAATCACAGTCTACTTGGACAGAGCAATGCTCAATCATGCCAAATGCTATCTATAGAAGGAAAGTAGTGTGGAAACCTACCAAAAAACAATTAGGCAACAAATTCAATCCCTTCTAGACAACTTCCTGGACAAAATGTTTCACTGTAATAGTGACGGTGTAAACTTGGCAGTAGAAAACCTAAACAGTATATTTGACCTCTCAGCTTCTCTATCAAATATAAGAAATTTAAGCAGACAACCTAAGAAAAAAAACAACAAATGTTTTGATGAAGAACGTAAAAACCCAAGAAAGACCCAGAAAACCTGAGTCAACACCTTCACTTGGGTGAATCACTAAAACAATACAGAAATACACTACGGAAAAAGAAGGAACAGCACGTCAGAAATCAGCTCAATGTAATTGAATAATCCATAGAATCTAACCACTTCTGGGAAAATTGGAAAATGCTAAAAAAAACAACACAAAGAATTACAGTGGGGGCAAAAAAGTAGCCACCAATTGTGCAAGTTCTCCCACTTAAAAAGATGAGAGAGGCCTGTAATTTTCATCATAGGTACACTTCAACTATGACAGACAAAATCACATTGTAGGATTTTTAATGAATTTATTTGCAAATTATGGTGGAAAATAAGTATTTGGTCAATAACAAAAGTTTCTCAATACTTTGTCATTGCCAACAAAGGGTATATAACAGAGGTCAAACTTTTTCTGTAAGTCTTCACAAGGTTTTCACACACTGTTGCTGGTATTTTGGACCATTCCTCCATGCAGATGTCCTCTAGAGCAGTGATGTTTTTGGGGCTGTTGCTGGGCAACATGGACTTATCCAAGGGGTTAGGGTTTCCCTACACTATGATGTTGGGCCTATCCAAGGAGTTTCCCTATGCTATGATGTGGGCCTATCCAAGGAGTTTCCCTATGCTATGATGTTGGGCCTATCCAAGGAGTTTCCCTATGCTATGATGTGGGCCTATCCCAGGAGTTTCCCTATGCTATGATGTGGGCCTATCCAAGGAGCATAGGGATACACCTGGGATAGGCCCAACATCATAGTGTAGGGAAACTCCTTGGATAGGCCCACATCACAGAGTAGGGAAACTCCTTGGATAGGCCAACATCATAGTGTAGGGATACACCTTGGATAGGCCCAACATCATAGTGTAGGGAAACTCCTTGGATAGGCCCAACATCATAGTGTAGGGAAACTCCTTGGATAGGCCCACATCATAGTGTAGGGAAACTCCTTGGATAGGCCCACATCATAGTGTAGGGAAACTCAACCCCACCCCCTAACCCCATCCCCTAACCCAACCCTAACCCCCTAACCCTAACCCAACCCTTACCCCACCCCCTAACCCCACCCCACCCCTACCCCTAACCCAACCCTTACCCCACCCCTAACCCAACCCTAACCCCACCCCTAACCCCCTACCCCTAACCCAACCCTTACCCCACCCCCTAACCCAACCCTAACCCCCTACCCCTAACCCAACCCTTACCCCACCCCTAACCCAACCCTTACCCCACCCCCTAACCCAACCCTAACCCCCTACCCCTAACCCAACCCTAACCCCCTACCCCTAACCCAACCCTTACCCCACCCCCTAACCCAGCCCTTCCCTTTACAGGAAGACACTACACAACCCTTCCCTTTACAGGAAGACTACACAGCCCTTCCCTTTACAGGAAGACACTACACAGCTCTTCCCTTTACAGGAAGACACTACACAGCCCTTCCCTTTACAGGAAGACACTACACAGTCTTTGTGGTCTGGTCCTACTGATCTCAGAGTGTGTGTGGGTCAGACATACTTTAGTTGCAGAGGTCTGAAGTGCAGTCGAATCTCTGCTAGCCTTGGTTCCTGACTGACAATTCAGCAAAGTGAACTCAGCCTACATATTTTCTGATGGACACCACCAGGCTTCCACCCACACTAAGGTTCCCACACACACACACCGTTTCCTCTATACATGCTGCAGTGCATGCAGTACAGTAGAGTAGAATGCCTGTCGTGCTGCGTGACATGTGCCTGAGGCTACAACAGGAACCAGGAAGTTGGCTTCAATGAAAGCCTCTCTCAGCATGGAGACATGATGTGCTCTGTGATACAGACTGACTACAGAGGTAGAGGCACAGCTAACTAACATCATGAAATAGACAGTCCCAGAGAGAAGATATTGAAGTACGTCAACCCAACATCTCTACGATGTTGGTCGATAGTCTAAAGGCTAAGGATGGCACAACTATCATATACAGCAATCGTGTAACCAACAATTATGGACAATAACTGTTAACAAGTCCCATAGGGCAGTGCACAATTGGCCCAGCGTGTCCGGGTTTGGCCGGGGTAGGCCGTCGTTGTAAATAAGAATTTGTTCTTAACGGACTTGCCTAGTTAAAACGTAGGTTAAATAAAACAACAAAATAAAAATGACAAACCTCCTGGCATTGACAACTTACATGCTGACCATACTAGACACGTCACGTGCGCAAGCACTGCAAAATTAATCTTACACATACATGTTATTCAATCACTGCACCCACATTGCCTCGCGAACATCTCGGTGGACAGGCGCTAAAATAGAGAATCGGTTCTATTTGTGACGCTCAACACGCTGCAAGTCTGGCCTCTCACATCTCCTCATAGGTTTTTATGAGCATATACCCACATGGGTGATTGAAAGATGAACTTCTACTACAACCTACTGGAGTGTGACGCTGTAAAGTTGGTTGCCGTTTTATCTGTGGATTCATTGTCAGCGTAGAGGACCTTGTGCATTTCAGGTAAAATAACACAATGTTTATATCCCAGGACAAATTAGCTAGCAACAGCAAGCTAGCTAGCTAAATTGTCAAAAGTATTTAATGCTTTTCGACCTGTCCCCAAATTAATATAATTGGTTCAGAGTTTGTTTTGATATTTTAACCTGCGTGTCCTGATCGCTTCTGGTGTGGGTGAACAAAAACAATGTGCGCACGTCCAGTTTGGTCAGCATGTTAGATGGAAAGCTACTGAGGATAATAGCTGACTCTATAGCCACTCTTACCTGTCACATCTTTAAATCTGAGCCAAGAGGAAAGTCTGTTCTCAGCTAAAGTAATTCCTCTACCCAAGAGTGGTAAAGTGGCCTTTACTGGTTCTAACAGCAGACCTATCAGCTGGCTGCCAGCTCTTAGCAAACTGTTGGGGAAAAAAATAGTGTTTCACCAAATACAATGCTATTTCTCTGTAAACAAATTAACAACAGACTTTCAGCATGCTTATAGAGTACCGCACTGACACAAATGACTGATGATTGGTGAAAAATAAATTGATGAGACGACTGTGGGAGCTGTACAGTAAGATTTCAATGTAGCTTTTGATATTGACCATCATCTATTGTTGAGAAAACTTTATGCGTTATGGCTTTTCAACCTCAGCTCTGAATCCACGATATGGCAATCTAATAGAACTCAAAGGGTTTTCTTTAACGGAAGCTTATCTAATGTCAAACATCTAAAGTGTGGTGTACTGCAGGGCAGCTCTCTAGGCCCTCTATTATTTTCACCAATGACCTGGCATTAAACAAAGTATGTGTGTCCATTTACGCTGATGATTAATCCATATACACATCAGCAACCACAGCTAATGAAGTCACTGAAACCCTTAAAGACTTGCAGTCTATTTTGGAATGGGTGGCCAGTAATAAACTGGTCCTGAACATCTCTAAAACTAAGAGCATTGTATTTGGTACAAATCATTCCCTCAGTTCTAGACCTCTGCTGAATCTGGTAATGAATGGTGTGGCTGTTGAACAAGTTGAGGAGACTAAATTACTTGGTATTACCAGATTGTAAACTGTCATGGTCCAAACATATAGACTCAATGGTTATAAAGATGGGGAGAGGTCTGTCCGTAATAAAAGAGATGCTCCGAGTTGACACCACACTCCACAAAACATGTCCTGCAGGCTCAAGTTTGATCTCATCTCGATTATTGTCCAGTCATATGGTCAACTGATGCAAAGAAAGACCTAGTTAAGCTGCAGAACAGAACCCAGAACAGAGCGGCACATCTTGCTCTTCATTGTAGTTAGAGGGCTAATACTAATACTATGTATGCTAGTCTCTCTTGGCTGAGAGTTGAGGAAAGACTGACTGTCATTTCTTGCTTTAAGAAACATTAAAGCAACACCTCATGGCACAACGCCTCTCCCCCATGTGATATACTTGTTGTTGTGTATGTACTGACATGTATGTAACTGATAGATGCACACACACATTTTTTTAATTAAAAAGTCTTGTATGCAATGTATTTTTCGTTATATGTCGGAACCCCAGTAAAACTAGCTGTTGCCATTGGTTTCGGTTAATTGGGGTCCTAATAAATCACATCTACTGCTGCTGTTTCTGCTGCCACTGTTACTACTGCCGTTTCGACTGCAGTTTCTACAGTTACTACCGCTACTGCGGTTTCTACCGTTACTACTGCTGCTGTTTCTACCGTTACTACTGCTGCTGTTTCTACTGTTACTACTGCTGCTGTTTCTACTAATACTACTGCTGCTGTTTCTACTGTTACTACTGCTGCTGTTTCTACTAATACTACTGCTGCTGTTTCTACTGTTACTACTGCTGCTGTTTCTACTAATACTACTGCTGCTGTTTCTACTGTTACTACTGCTGCTGTTTCTACTAATACTAATGCTGCTGTTTCTACTGTTACTACTGCAGCTGTTTCTACTGTTACTACTACTAATACTACTGCTGCTGTTTCTACTGTTACTACTGCTGCTGTTTCTACTGTTACTACTGCTGCTGTTTCTACTGTTACTACTGCTGCTGTTTCTACTAATACTACTGCTGCTGTTTCTACTGTTACTACTGCAGCTGTTTCTACTGTTACTACTGCTGCTGTTTCTACTGTTACTACTGCAGCTGTTTCTACTGTTACTACTACTAATACTACTGCTGCTGTTTCTACTGTTACTACTGCTGCTGTTTCTACTGTTACTACTGCTGCTGTTTCTACTGTTACTACTGCTGCTGTTTCTACTAATACTACTGCTGCTGTTTCTACTGTTACTACTGCAGCTGTTTCTACTGTTACTACTGCTGCTGTTTCTACTGTTACTACTACTACTGCTGCTGTTTCTACTGTTACTACTGCAGCTGTTTCTACTGTTACTACTACTACTGCTGCTGTTTCTACCGTTACTACTGCTGCTGTTTCTACTGTTACTACTGCTGCTGTTTCTACTAATACTACTGCTGCTGTTTCTACTGTTACTACTGCTGCTGTTTCTACTGTTACTACTGCAGCTGTTTCTACTGTTACTACTGCAGCTGTTTCTACTGTTACTACTACTAATACTACTGCTGCTGTTTCTACTGTTACTACTGCTGCTGTTTCTACTAATACTACTGCTGCTGTTTCTACTGTTACTACTGCTGCTGTTTCTACTAATACTACTGCTGCTGTTTCTACTGTTACTAATGCTGCTGTTTCTACTGTTACTACTGCAGCTGTTTCTACTGTTACTACTACTAATACTACTGCTGCTGTTTCTACTGTTACTACTGCTGCTGTTTCTACTGTTACTACTGCAGCTGTTTCTACTGTTACTACTGCAGCTGTTTCTACTGTTACTACTGCAGCTGTTTCTACTGTTACTACTACTAATACTACTGCAGCTGTTTCTACTGTTACTACTACTAATACTACTGCTGCTGTTTCTACTGTTACTACTACTAATACTACTGCTGCTGTTTCTACTGTTACTACTGCAGCTGTTTCTACTAATACTACTGGAGCTGTTTCTACTGTTACTACTGGAGCTGTTTCTACTAATACTACTGGAGCTGTTTCTACTGTTACTACTGGAGCTGTTTCTACTGTTACTACTGCTGCTGTTTCTACTGTTACTACTGCTGCTGTTTCTACTGTTACTACTGCAGCTGTTTCTACTGTTACTACTGCTGCTGTTTCTACTGTTACTACTACTAATACTACTGCTGCAGCTGTTTCTACCGTTACTACTGCTGCTGTTTCTACTAATACTACTGCAGCTGTTACTACTGTTACTACTACTAATACTACTACTGCAGCTGTTTCTACCGTTACTACTGCTGCTGTTTCTACTAATACTACTGCAGCTGTTTCTACTGTTACTACTACTAATACTACTACTGCAGCTGTTTCTACCGTTACTACTGCTGCTGTTTCTACTAATACTACTGCAGCTGTTTCTACTGTTACTACTGCAGCTGTTTCTACCGTTACTACTGCTGCTGTTTCTACTGTTACTACTACTAATACTACTACTGCTGCTGTTTCTACTGTTACTACTACTACTAATACTACTACTGCAGCTGTTTCTACCGTTACTACTGCTGCTGTTTCTACTGTTACTACTACTAATACTACTACTGCTGCTGTTTCTACTGTTACTACTACTACTAATACTACTACTGCAGCTGTTTCTACCGTTACTACTGCTGCTGTTTCTACTGTTACTACTGGAGCTGTTTCTACTGTTACTACTGCTGCTGTTTCTACCGTTACTACTGCTGCTGTTTCTACCGTTACTACTGCAGCTGTTTCTACTGTTACTACTGGAGCTGTTTCTACTGTTACTACTGCTGCTGTTTCTACCGTTACTACTGCAGCTGTTTCTACTGTTACTACTGCTGCTGTTTCTACCGTTACTACTGCTGCTGTTTCTACTGTCACTACTACTAATACTACTGCTGCTGTTTCTACTGCAGCTGTTTCTACTGTTACTACTGGAGCTGTTTCTACTGTTACTACTGCTGCTGTTTCTACCGTTACTACTGCAGCTGTTTCTACTGTTACTACTGCTGCTGTTTCTACCGTTACTACTGCTGCTGTTTCTACTGTCACTACTACTAATACTACTGCTGCTGTTTCTACTGCAGCTGTTTCTACCGTTACTACTGCTGCTGTTTCTACTGTCACTACTACTACTACTACTGCTGCTGTTTCTACTGTAGCTGTTTCTACTGTTACTACTGCAGCTGTTTCTACTGTTACTACTACTAATACTACTACTGCAGCTGTTTCTACTGTTACTACTACTAATACTACTACTGCAGCTGTTTCTACTGTTACTACTGCTGCTGTTTCTACTGCAGCTGTTTCTACTGTTACTACTACTAATACTACTACTGCTGCTGTTTCTACTGCAGCTGTTTCTACTGTTACTACTGCAGCTGTTTCTACTGTTACTACTGCAGCTGTTTCTACTGTTACTACTACTAATACTACTGCTGCTGTTTCTACTGTTACTACTGCAGCTGTTTCTACTGTTACTACTACTAATACTACTGCTGCTGTTTCTACTGTTACTACTACTAATACTACTACTGCAGCTGTTTCTACTGTTACTACTACTAATACTACTACTGCAGCTTTTTCTACTACTACTGCAGCTGTTTCTACTGCAGCTGTTTCTACTGTTACTACTGCAGCTGTTTCTACTGTTACTACTGCAGCTGTTTCTACTGTTACTACTACTAATACTACTGCTGCTGTTTCTACTGTTACTACTGGAGCTGTTTCTACTGTTACTAGTGTTACTACTGCAGCTGTTTCTACTGTTACTACTGCTGCTGTTTCTACTAATACTACTGGAGCTGTTTCTACTGTTACTACTGCTGCTGTTTCTACTGTTACTACTGCTGCTGTTTCTACTGTTACTACTGGAGCTGTTTCTACTGTTACTAGTGTTACTACTGCTGCTGTTTCTACTGTTACTACTGGAGCTGTTTCTACTGTTACTAGTGTTACTACTGCAGCTGTTTCTACTAATACTACTGCTGCTGTTTCTACTGCTGCTGTTTCTACTGTTACTACTGGAGCTGTTTCTACTGTTACTAGTGTTACTACTGCTGCTGTTTCTACTGTTACTACTGCTGCTGCTACTACTAATACTACTGCTGCTGCTGTTTCTACTGTTACTACTGCTGCTGTTTCTACTGTTACTACTGCAGCTGTTTCTACTGTTACTACTACTAATACTACTGCTGCTGTTTCTACTGTTACTACTGCTGCTGTTTCTACTGTTACTCCTGGAGCTGTTTCTACTGTTACTAGTGTTACTACTGGAGCTGTTTCTACTGTTACTACTGCTGCTGCTACTACTAATAGTACTGCTGCTGTTTTTTGACATTTATGGATAAGCAGAGGCACACTCCAACACTCAGACTTGATTTACAAACGAAGCATATGCTTAGTGAGTCTGCAACACCAGAGGCAGCAGGGATGACCAGGGATGTTTTCTTGATAAGTGTGTGAATAAGGAAGGAAACATCTCAGGGATTTTTATCAGGAGGCCAAAGGTGACTTTAAAACCGTTAAGAGTCTAATGGAGACTAGTCAGGATCGAGGGAAAGATGAACGGAGCAAAGTACAGAGAGATCTTGGATGAAAACCTGCTCCAGAGCGATCAGAACCTCAGACTGGGGCGATGGTTCACCTTCCAACAGGACAACGACCCTAAGCACACAACCAAGATAACGCAGGAGTGGCTTCAGGACAAGTGTCTGAATGTCCTTGAGTGGCCCAGCCAGAGCCCCGACTTGAACCTAATCGAACATCTCTGGAGAGACCTGAAAGTAGCTGTGCAGCGACGCTCCCCATCCAACCTGACAGAGCTTGAGAGGATCTGCAGAGAAGAATGGGAGAAACTCCCCAAATACAGATGTGACAAGCTTGTAGCATCATTCCCCAAGAACACTCAATGCTGTAATCGCTGACAGAGGTACTTCAACTAAGTACTGAGTACAGGGTCTAAATACATATGTAAACGTGATATCAGTTTTCTATTTTTGGTACATTTGCTAAAATGTCTAAATACCCATTTTTGCTTTGTCATTATGGGGTATTGTGATGTCATTATGGGGTATTGTGATGTCATTATGGGGTATTGTGATGTCATTATTGGGGTAGTGTGTGTAGGCTGATGAGGGGAAAAAAAACAATTGAATCCCTTTTAGAACAAGTCTAACGTAACAAAAATGTGGAAAAAAGTGAAGGGGTCTGAATACTTTCCGAATGCCCTGTAAAGTGTTTTAGTTGGCAGGAGTCTTTAGTTCACAACATTGTTTTCATGCATTTTGAATTTATTTATTTTATTTTTTATTTTACCTTTATTTAACAAGGCAAGTTAGTTAAGAACAAATTCTTATTTTCAATGACGGCCTAGGAACAGTGGGTTAACTGCCTGTTCAGGGGCAGAATGACAGATTTGTACCTTGTCAGCTCGGGGGTTTGAACTTGCAAGCTTCCGGTTACTAGTCCAATGCTCTAACCACTAGGCTACCCTACACTTAAGACTTTTTCTGGTAGATGTTTCCTTGTTTCATCTGTTTGACCACAAATCTAAGCCTTTGCTTATACTTAATTTTTAGGATGGACAATGGTTAAAAATGTATATATGCCTTAATATCAACAACAACAAAAATATTGACTCTTCGCTTTCATTTGACATTCAATTTGACATGCTCCTGTGAACTTCACGTTGGTGACGGTAGAAATGAAACACAGTAGAATATATAGTTGTGGCAATACTGTGTATTTATATGTCTGGTTATGTAAGTAGGCTATGTCAACTGATGTATGTGATCTGTATTTTTATTTTATTTTATGATTTAATTAGGCAAGTCCGTTAAGAACAAATTCCTATTTCCTATTTCCTACCAAAAGGCCTCCTGCGGGGACGGGGTCTGGGATTAAAAATAAATGAATAAAATAGAAATATAGGACAGAACACACATCACGACAAGAGACAGACAACACTACATAAAGACCTAAGACAACAACATAGAAATTGCATGTCAAATATGCCTGTCCGGAGTCAATTTCTCTATGGGATATTAAAAGTATACCAATCAATTCTAAAGCACAGTCAATCACATTAGGACAGACCATTAACTGACCTGGATATGCCTGATGATGATGATATATATGTGACCCGGGATTATCTGATTGGCTGAGAGGTGGATATCACCTACAGCATTAGTTAGGCAGCATTGAGCATTTCACTGGTAGCCACGGCAACTATATAGCCTGGAACTCAAACTGATATACTCCCATCGACATGGTGAAGTGAAACAGCACATATCAGTGCAGATTCCAAGCTAGACACTACAGGCAGAGTCAGAATGCATCTTGCTGCAACCACAATAGTGCTAAGAGCTTTTGTTCTGCACGGCTCCATGTGTTGCTCAAGCTAGGCACCAGTCCGCAAGTCAGGGTAACAGTTTCACTCATTTAGTTCCATCCGGCTCAATTCTTTCCTTCACTGGTGTGCCATTTGACTATTCTCTCTGTTGTTTAGCTCCATCCGGCTACAAAGGAGCTCTCTGTGTGTGAGAACTGCAACTCTGTATGCTGGCTATTGTTTATAGAGAGGGTCAGAGCCAGAGGTCAGTGACCTAACTGGGAGAACTACTGCCTTGGCCCAAGGCGACCATTTTCTCTCTAAGACTGACACACACACTATTGCTTGGCCAAAGGGTATTATATGAACCCGAGTTAGTTCCTGTGAGTGTGAATGCTTTTTTTTTTTTTTTATGTGCAAGCTCAGCTAAGTAAGATTTCCCATGTATTTATTACGCCATAATTAACTTGAAATTTAAAAGGATACCAAACAGCAATACATCATCATCCGCAAATACAAATGAGTTGTTAAAGCCCTATTTCAGCCAAGTCCTCCAAAAGGGTCCAAAAACAAAGGCCGCCCACTGTCTCTACAAGCTGCTGCCCACTGTCTCTACAAGCCCACTGTCTCTACAAGCCCACTGTCTCTACAAGCCCACTGTCTCTACAAGCCCACTGTCTCTACAAGCTGCTGCCCACTGTCTCTACAAGCCCACTGTCTCTACAAGCCCACTGTCTCTACAAGCCCACTGTCTCTACAAGCCCACTGTCTCTACAAGCCCACTGTCTCTACAAGCCCAGTCTCTACAAGCCCACTGTCTCTACAAGCCCACTGTCTCTACAAGCCCACTGTCTCTACAAGCCCACTGTCTCTACAAGCCCACTGTCTCTACAAGCTGCTGCCCACTGTCTCTACAAGCCCACTGTCTCTACAAGCTGCTGCCCACTGTCTCTACAAGCCGCTGCCCACTGTCTCTACAAGCCCACTGTCTCTACAAGCTGCTGCCCACTGTCTCTACAAGCCCACTGTCTCTACAAGCTGCTGCCCACTGTCTCTACAAGCCCACTGTCTCTACAAGCCCACTGTCTCTACAAGCCCACTGTCTCTACAAGCCCACTGTCTCTACAAGCCCACTGTCTCTACAAGCCGCTGCCCACTGTCTCTACAAGCCGCTGCCCACTGTCTCTACAAGCTGCTGCCCACTGTCTCTTCAAGCTGCTGCCCATCCACCCCTACAGATAACATGTTTCTGGTCTGGCAATGCTAAAGGCCGAGTGACACCCTCTTCAGAAGCAGTCCGTTTACCCTCTGCGTGCTCGGCCATTCCCTCTGCCACTCTATTTTGGCCCCTTGTACCTAACAGCCATAATGCAGCCTTTCTGTGAGCTCAAAGGGAGAGAAGGAGAGGGGGAAAAGGCGAAGGGAGATGAGGACAGAGCGCAGGCTGTGTGGGAGGATGTCTGGTGGTTCTGACAGCTGTCGCTATTGCACCCAGCGAGCCAAAGGAAGTGGCAGAGAGAGCGAGAGAGATAGAGAGGGGCATAGAGATAGAGAGGGGCAGAGAGAGAGGGGCAGAGAGAGAGAGGGGCATAGAGAGAGAGGGGCATAGAGAGAGAGAGAGGGGCATAGAGAGAGAGAGAGGGGCATAGAGAGAGAGAGGGGCATAGAGAGAGAGAGGGGCATAGAGAGAGAGAGGGGCATAGAGAGAGAGAGGGGCATAGAGAGAGAGAGAGGGGCATAGAGAGAGAGAGAGAGGGGCATAGAGAGAGAGAGAGGGGCATAGAGAGAGAGAGGGGCATAGAGAGAGAGGAAGAGAAAGAGAGTAGGGCGAATAATTATGACTTCCCATCACCATCACATTCCTTATGGTTAAGGCATGATGTATCTCCTTAGTGAGGGGTACATATAGGCGGCAACTGATGTCTGCGCCGGGATAAGAGTGCCTGTTAAATCACTATACTATATTTGTGCCATACACCTGGTGCAGACAGAGTGCAATCAATCCCCTTAGCATGATGCCCAATAGGCTGGTAGGATTCAGAACAAGTGGTCATCGCAATTACATTCATAGAAGATCTCTAGGGTTTAAAACACTGCCTTACTATAATGCTGAGCCTAAGTATTGGATTCACACCAATATTTCAAATCACGCAATGAGATGGAAAACGATACGTCTGAGCTTCAGTTCCTTGAACTGTGTCATCCGTTAGGCTGTGTGACTCGGCTACTGTACAAAAATGTGACTGTTTCCCAAATAGCATCCTATTCTCTACACAGTAAACCGTTTTTTGGGAGGGGGACCAGAACCCTAAACAGGCCCCTACAACTCAAGATTCTGACCAACCAATCCCTTTTCAACTATGATAAACAGCAGCCAATACCTGTGGTTTTGGAAGATGCCGAGTGAGTAAGAACACACGATGCAAACAGCTAGATTGTTATAAGTGTTCTTCAGAGGGACCACTCATGAATCCGGATCTGTCCATTTTGTTTGTTTGACTAACATAAATAAAGGCTAAATGACTCTGCGGTCAATTTCAGAACACAGTAGTAATAGCAGCGGATGTTGCAAAAATTTTAACATCTTACCTATCAAATGGAACAACACGTCAATCGATACATCTCTATGAGAAGAACGCAGAGGTGGCAAACACGTGGATGGAATAGATGTCAGAGACAGTTGTGATATACATTCGAGTCAGTTAAAACGATTCAAAAAAATAATAATAATGGTGATGCAGTCAATTGTTCTTGAGCTTGATGAAAAACAACACGGCGGAGTCTCAACCGTCGAGCGATATAACCATCGAAACAACTCAACCCAGTCACAAAACGAGTGAGATGAAGCACAGTGTTCCTGGAAATTAATCCGACTGTGAAAACTAGCTAAATGAATGCACAAAACTTCAAATCGTGCTCCTGCGCCGTTTTGTCGGCCTTAGTAGTACGAAATGCACGTAGTTAGCCAAGAGGGTCACCGAGCGCAAAGTTCAGAACGTTGAAGATAGAAATGTATCGCATTTATCATTAGAACATTGTTGCCGAGAACTGTAGCAGTTCTAGATGTTGAATTGCTATCTGCAACGTTCTGCGTGTTCCGCCCCTAACGTGAGCCCTTGCACTACGCATGCGCGCGTTGGTCCATGAAAGTACAATAGCTACTCAAAAAGACCAAATTAAAATATGACCCACCCCATCACGGAAATTAATACATAACAGATTGCTCTGCTTCTCGGATAATATTTCATTCTTTTTAACAAAGGAAAATATCCTCTTAGATCAAAAAATAAATAAATGTAAATCCTCTAATGTATCATAGAGATGCATCTATTGACATTTTGTTCTGTTTGATAGATAAGATGTGAAAAAGCGTTACATTGTTTCTACATCCGCTGCTACCCTATTGCGCAAGTGAACAGCAAACCTGGTTTAAAAAAACAGATAAAGCAACGCCTCGCGGCACAACGCCTCTCCCCTATTGGACCTAGATCGTTTAATGCGTATGTATTGATATGTACGTGTGCCTTTCTGTATTTATTATTTTATTTCTTTAGTTCTGTCCTTGAGCTGTTCTTTGTCTATTGATGTTCTGTATTATGTCATGTTTCATGTTTTGTGTGAATCCAGGAAGAGTAGCTGCTGCTTTTGCAACAGCTAATGGGGATCCTAATAAAATACCAAACATGTATTTACAAATGGCTGAAATAAAAGTAAGCAATGAGTGAGTTAAATCAACCTTTTTATTTTTGTACATTTTTCTTATGACAAAGAAAAATTCTAATACCGTATGTGGACAATGAGCACAGAATAACAATTGACATTTGAAGATTGTCCATCACCCCAGAATAATACGTCATCCTCAACGAGACATTTCATCCAGGCCAATTTAGCCAGGAAACCGTCTTTATTCACAACATGGTGGTTACTACTCCGGAAGCTGGCGCCTTTCCATTGTGGCTCATTCCATTGCCTTAACTCTGTCCACGTGAAAACCAATTAACGCCGACATTCACAAGGCCTTTGGTATAAAATGTTTTACAAAATACTATGTATCCTGTAACTCATCAAAGCATGCTGTTATGGCCCCCTGGTGGACCAGATGGGAATAAATCAATCATTCCATATTGGTCAGATGAGTTTGAGTTTACCTTACAATACTAAGTAACTAAGTAGACCCTGATCAAACGTAGGGCACTAACCCCTACACCCTGTAGGAGTCAGCCTCCGCCAGGTGACCCCTGTAGGAGTCAGCCTCCGCCAGGTGACCCCTGTAGGAGTCAGCCTCCGCCAGGTGACCCCTGTAGGAGTCAGCCTCCGCCAGGTGACCCCTGTAGGAGTCAGCCTCCGCCAGGTGACCCCTGTAGGAGTCAGCCTCCGCCAGGTGACCCCTGTAGGATCACAAATTGAAATAAATTGAAATAGAAATGTGCTCTCCTTTCTTCAGGAAACTATAATGAGACCAAAATGAAACAGGTGGATTTAAATTAAAAATATCGTATTCACTATCTAAGACCCATATCGTATTCATTATGATCAACAATGTAAGAAATGATCGTAGAGCAGCACTCCTACACTGAGACAGGTTATGAATCTGGGCCCTGAACTGAATCCCCTTTTTAAAAAACACCTAAGGATTGCTTAAATCACCATAACAATAAAATGTTATTCCTAAAGTCCCAGACATATTGCCATGAGCTTTAGGGAGTGGTATCCCAGACACAGATTAGTACTAAAAAGCACAATGGAGATTATCCATGGAAAAATTAATTAATTTCAGTCAAGGACTAGGCTTAATCTGTATCCAGGAAATCAGCCCTTATGGTTTGAATAGAAATTCAATTGATTTGCTACTCTTTTCTCAAAAGGCAGGTAGACCCACCCGAGAGGAGGCCAGTAGACCCACAGAGGCCAGTAGACCGACAGACAGGAGGCCAGTAGACCCACAGAGAGGAGGCCAGTAGACCCACAGAGGAGGCCAGTAGACCCACAGAGAGGAGGCCAGTAGACCCACCGAGAGGAGGCCAGTAGACCCACCGAGGAGGAGGCCAGTAGACCCACCGAGGAGGAGGCCAGTAGACCCACCGAGGAGGAGGCCAGTAGACCCACCGAGGAGGAGGCCAGTAGACCCACCGAGGAGGAGGCCAGTAGACCCACCGAGGAGGAGGCCAGTAGACCCACCGAGGAGGAGGCCAGTAGACCCACCGAGGAGGAGGCCAGTAGACCCACCGAGGAGGAGGCCAGTAGACCCACCGAGGAGGAGGCCAGTAGACCCACCGAGGAGGAGGCCAGTAGACCCACCGAGGAGGAGGCCAGTAGACCCACCGAGGAGGAGGCCAGTAGACCCACCGAGGAGGAGGCCAGTAGACCCACCGAGGAGGAGGCCAGTAGACCCACCGAGGAGGAGGCCAGTAGACCCACCGAGGAGGAGGCCAGTAGACCCACCGAGGAGGAGGCCAGTAGACCCACCGAGGAGGAGGCCAGTAGACCCACCGAGGAGGAGGCCAGTAGACCCACCGAGGAGGAGGCCAGTAGACCCACCGAGGAGGAGGCCAGTAGACCCACCGAGGAGGAGGCCAGTAGACCCACCGAGGAGGAGGCCAGTAGCCCCACCGAGAGGAGGCCAGTAGCCCCACCGAGAGGAGGCCTGTAGCCCCACCGAGAGGAGGCCAGTAGCCCGACAGAGAGGAGGCCAGTAGCCCGACAGAGAGGCCAGTAGCCCGACAGAGAGGAGGCCAGTAGACCCACAGAGAGGCCAGTAGAAGCACCGAGCGGAGGCCAGTAGACCCACAGATGAATTAGGGATGAAGTCTGGAGCACGAGACTACTACAGATATAATCCCATTCATAATCACATTTGGCCATTGTGGGAGGGGGTGAATAATCTGTAATCTGACGTTATTGGTTAATTAAATGAACATACATTAAAAAGTGTTGGAAAAGAGCGAGGGTTTGACCGGTCAACCAACCCGTATCTACAGATTGAGATGTCCTCCCTCGTCTGCCACACACTATTCAACAAGGACCCAGAGAAACTATTAGGCCTACCCATTCTCTGGAGGGAAAAAAATATAACTTTTAAAAATGTCTTTGATCCTTGACAACAATATTCTCACAGCACCTTTTAAAACGAGGCAGTTGATAGTCTAGCGGCTCTTCTAAAAAAATATGAGAGCTTGGGACCAAGGTTTCATCTGCATTTTGGTCAAATTTGAGTTATTGACATAGCCCTTGTTCTGTTACCTGTTCTCCACCTATTTAGTACTCTTAAGTACCCCAATTCATGTTGTTAAATTCAAAAGAATACAAGATAAAAAAAATTTAAAAAATTGCTGACACCATTCAAACCTTCTGAACTTTCAAGCCAATTACCTCAATCATATTGACGCAGATTGAACCTTATAGTCCCAAACGGTGTCGACTTGGAAAGACCTGTTAACCACTGGGCAGGCACACAGCATGACTTTAGGGCACTCCCATGAAAACCACAGACAAAAGTTAGTGAGAACAACCCCTTTTAACTGTGTGTAAACAAGATTCATTCACACGGTTTGAAATGTAATTGATACCAACGATAACTAGCATCTAGGCAGGAGAGCTTTACAGGGATATGTGGCTCTCTCTCAAGCATGCAGGCAATTCAAACTGAAAAAAAATATTTTAAAGTTTTTAAAAAGTGGAAATAACAGACAAGGTGACGTATCAACCATTGCCAGCTGCCCATATCAACACAAATATCTGCTCGAAACCATTTCCTCATTATACAAATGTAGAAATGTACTGTAGAAATATCTAGAACCGAGTTGGTTCATATTAGCAACAGATCTCTCCTTTCTCAAACCCCCCCCCCCCCCCCCAAAAAAAAAGTTGAACAAAAGAAATATCATGTTATATCATACTTTGAAACACAAAGACATATATCCTCATAAATCCTCTTATTCTAATAAAGACATATATCCTCATATTCTAATAAAGACATATATCCTCATATTCTATCCTCTTTGCACAGCAGTCACCTCAAATGCAGGTAGTAGAATGATGCAAATTGTAGCATAGTTTTAAAGACTGATTGACATTTGGTTTAGGCGAGTGTAAAGACTGTCCAAAAGAAGTCCAGGAGGCAGAAGATAAAGAAGACCACGTCAAGTGAGGTCCATCTCACTATTTTACATACCAAAGAAAGCAGACATCTTGCAGGTAACATTTTTTGATTGACTGTTTTCACACAACTTTCACTAAAGGAGAGGACGTGATAGGTGGAGTCTTTGTACTAGGCCTGAGCAAAACATCCCTTCAACCTGTCCTGTGCTGTCCTCGGCCAATAGGCTCAGGCCGTCCTCGGCCAATAGGCTCAGGCCTGTTCTTCATCATACTGTAGTACCAAGACACCAACAGAGAGTGATCTGAGGCACCCTCTTACACTCATCACATTATCAGAAAATAGCATGCCATGACATTACCATGACAACCATTTCTTAGCAGAATAACATTATAGAACATTTTTACATCTGCAGGGGTACAGAACATAAAAAACAAATTAAAAAGTTCAAAAGACAATTGTTCCGAGATCACATCTAACAAAGTAAACCTGTTGCCCTGAGACATGGCTGTAGATGGTATTTCCTGGGGGGGGGGGGTCTCCAGTTTCTCCAACACTGAGATGGCATTTCCTGGGGGGGGGGGGGGGTCTCCAGTTTCTCCAACACTGAGATGGTATTTCCTGGGGGGAGGGGTCTCCAGTTGGTATTTCCTGGGGGGGGGTCTCCATTTTCTCCAACACTGAGATGGCATTTCCTGGGGGGAGTCTCCATTTTCTCCAACACTGAGATGGTATTTCCTGGGGGGGGTCTCCAGTTTCTCCAACACTGAGATGGTATTTCCTGGGGGGAGGGGTCTCCAGTTGGTATTTCCTGGGGGGGGGGTCTCCATTTTCTCCAACACTGAGATGGCATTTCCTGGGGGGGGGGGGGGGGGGGGTCTCCATTTTCTCCAGCACTGAGATGGCATTTCCTGGGGGGTCTCCATTTTCTCCAGCACTGAGATAGTATTTCCTGGGGGGAGGGGTCTCCAGTTTCTCCAACACTGAGATGGTATTTCCTTGTTTTTTCCCTCTAAAGCCTACCTCAGAGGATGTTGATCCCAGTCAGTGTATTAACACCAGGACTTCTTCTATGGTGTCATTCCTGTTGATGGAACGGTAGCCATTCTTGATGTTGAATCACTTGACTGTACCCAAGACAGTACATCTAGCGGTGACCTGCTTTACCCTTCATAGAAACTGAGGTTACCGATCCGGATGAAATGGGTTCTCCACATCGGCAGCAGGCTCCCAGACTGTTGGTTAGTTTTCCCCTGTCTCGGCCTCATGGTTTCTGAACCCAACGTTATCTGAGGACATAGTCTATATTATAAAAGGAGGTGGTCAGAGGAGTTTCCAGCCATGTCTCCAGGTTGTCATCGTCATACTTCTCCTGTCATTCCTTGGTTCAATCCTGTAAAAGTGTTGTGTGAATGTATATTGGACAAGTCTTCTCGAGGGTCATTAGTAATAAAAAGGATAAATGCTTTTTAACACTTAAGTTAAATGTCAAGAATTTAAGGCCTGCTTGTAGTCAATCCCTCAAACCCAGGGGTTGTGTTTATTAGGGCACTCCAACAAGCATTTCTTAAGTTCAGATACTAACTTCCACCAGTTTCATTTTGGAGTTTTCTTTAGTTTCGCACATAGTGAACACTACCCTGAATGGTCAGTGAGAGAGTTCAAAGTTCAATCTGAAGGTGAAAGGTCATTGCAGTCCAGTTAAACATGTAGGGTACGCCCAAGAGATGTAGGTTACGCCCAAGAGATGTAGGGGGCGCCCAAGAGTCCATGTGTAATTCGAAACCCTTCAGTTACGCAGAGTGCAACGGCACCACAAACTTACAACCGAACGGAGAATGATACTTGATCCCAACTTCCTGGAACACCTGTCGGGGAACCCCAATATCACACAGGTAAACCCTACCTACTCCCTCTGACAGCGGTAGCGGGAGACCCAGAGACAGTGTCCACTTGGCTTCTACGGCGTGGCCCTGTCCGCTGACTGGAGGATCCAGGCTGAGCACGGGAGCTCTGTTCTGGTTGGCCCAGTCTACAGCGGTCTGGTACCACGGCTGGTCCATAAGGAAGGTGTCCTCGTGACAGTCCAGGCAGATGATGATAAGGTCCACGGGGCCGTCCGGAAGCTCTGGGAGGTGACATAAAACATTGTCACTTTAGGTTACAGGGACAATTTAATTTTATTTTTCTTCCTCTATACAGATTAGTTGCTTTTCAACCGTCCCATATTTTTTTAATTTTACCTTTATTTAACTCGGCAAGTCAGTTAAGAACACATTCTTATTTTCAATGACGGCCTAGGAACAGTGGGCCTGTTCAGGGACAGATCGACAGATTTGTACCTTGTCAGCTTGGGGATTTGAACTTGCAACCTTCCGGTTACTAGTCCAACGCTCTAACCACTAGGCTACCCTGCCGCCCATAGAGGACTGCATGCACTTTTACAGAGAGGGCTTGCTGATAATAAAAGATAAACAGGAGCAGATGGCAAACAAAACATTATTGACAATGCCCTGACCCTACCGACTAACCCTTAAACTCCATGACACAGAATAGACACACGCATCCTGCACCTTTAACAGTGGAGACGGGTTTGCCCTCTTGTCTTGTAGAGGTAGAGCTAGCTGGAGATCTAGCATTCGATAACAGCAGGTCATTGGTTCATCATTTATCCAATCGCTCATTGGTTCATCATTTATCCAATCGCTCATTGGTTCATAATTTATCCAATCGCTCATTGGTTCATCATTTATCCAATCGCTCATTGGTTCATCATTTATCCAATCGCTCATTGGTTCATCATTTATCCAATCGCTGATACATCACCTTCAACACTGGAGACCTGTTTGCCCTCTGTCTTGGTGTAAAGCGTGATCTCGCTGGAGACGGCATCCAGCACCTTGACAAAGTCAGGCAGGAAGATTATGACCTCCACCTCGTGGTTGGCCAGGTGACGAGCACAGCTGATACCCTGGGCCCCCTGGACGTGAGGCCCACAGAGTAAGGCCACAGTGGGCCGCTGGTGCACATTCTTAGGGGTCAGTCTGTAATGAATGAAAGGTTAGGGTTAGGCTTGAAGTCTGGAGGGAAGAGAGCAGAGAGCAGGATGTGATGCCCTGGGCCCCCCCCATGGAGACGAGGGCCACAGAGGGGGGCCACCATGGGCTGCTGGTGTACCGTCTTAGGGGTCAGTCTGGAGGGAGCGAGAGTATCATAAGAGGATTCTATTTGTTTTTTTGTGTCTAGCAATAAATATCGGATACAAATCAATAAACCATTTAACTTTGATTGAATCTGTACCACATTAAATAAGTGGACAAAATAAACAATATAAATCGGTAAAAAGATCTTTCCATTCATTTTGAATTGTTGTAAATACTTGCATCTACAAAACAGATTGTCTGGGACATGAGACTCATTTAGAGTACTTCCTCGAGGTCTCAAAATGGCTGACTAATGGTGTCCAAGGTTGTGTGCTTCTTACCTGTTGGGCCCGCCCAGCAGCGTCAAGGCCATCTGACTGGCACACACACCTGTCATCTCCAGCCTCCTCTCCAATGAGAGGCCATAACGTTCAGCTACTGACAACAGACGCTTGTGCAGCTCATAGGAAATACTGGGCACCACCAGGCCCGAGTCTACGGAGAAACACAGAGAAGGGGAAGGACATTGGCTGCTGATCACAGGCAGGTAACACTTCAGAAGTTTAAATACTGTTGATATTTCTTCATCTTCTCCTTGGTTGGAAAAGAGCGGTAGCAACCGACAGCACTAACGACAGTTCTAAGTCCGTTTTAAGTCAGTTCTTATTTACGATGACGGCCCAGGAACAGTGGGTAAACTGCCTTGTTCAGGGGAACAGTGGGTTAAACTGCCTTGTTCAGGGGAACAGTGGGATAAACTGCCTTGTTCATGGGAACAGTGGGATAAACTGCCTTGTTCAGGGGAACAGTGGGATAAACTGCCTTGTTCAGGGGAACAGTGGGATAAACTGCCTTGTTCAGGGGAACAGTGGGATAAACTGCCTTGTTCAGGGGAACAGTGGGTTAAACTGCCTTGTTCAGGGGAACAGTGGGTTAACTGCCTTGTTCAGGGGAACAGTGGGTTAACTGCCTTGTTCAGGGGAACAGTGGGTTAAACTGCCTTGTTCAGGGGAACAGTGGGTTAAACTGCCTTGTTCAGGGGAACAGTGGGTTAAACTGCCTTGTTCAGGGGAACAGTGGGTTAAACTGCCTTGTTCAGGGGAACAGTGGGTTAAACTGCCTTGTTCAGGGGAACAGTGGGTTAACTGCCTTGTTCAGGGGAACAGTGGGTTAACTGCCTTGTTCAGGGGAACAGTGGGTTAACTGCCTTGTTCAGGGGAACAGTGGGTTAACTGCCTTGTTCAGGGGAACAGTGGGTTAACTGCCTTGTTCAGGGGAACAGTGGGTTAACTGCCTTGTTCAGGGGAACAGTGGGTTAACTGCCTTGTTCAGGGGAACAGTGGGTTAACTGCCTTGTTCAGGGGAACAGTGGGTTAACTGCCTTGTTCAGGGGAACAGTGGGTTAACTGCCTTGTTCAGGGGAACAGTGGGTTAACTGCCTTGTTCAGGGGAACAGTGGGTTAACTGCCTTGTTCAGGGGAACAGTGGGTTAACTGCCTTGTTCAGGGGAACAGTGGGTTAACTGCCTTGTTCAGGGGAACAGTGGGTTAACTGCCTTGTTCAGGGGAACAGTGGGTTAACTGCCTTGTTCAGGGGAACAGTGGGTTAACTGCCTTGTTCAGGGGAACAGTGGGTTAACTGCCTTGTTCAGGGGAACAGTGGGTTAACTGCCTTGTTCAGGGGAACAGTGGGTTAACTGCCTTGTTCAGGGGAACAGTGGGTTAACTGCCTTGTTCAGGGGAACAGTGGGTTAACTGCCTTGTTCAGGGGAACAGTGGGTTAACTGCCTTGTTCAGGGGAACAGTGGGTTAACTGCCTTGTTCAGGGGAACAGTGGGTTAACTGCCTTGTTCAGGGGAACAGTGGGTTAACTGCCTTGTTCAGGGGAACAGTGGGTTAACTGCCTTGTTCAGGGGAACAGTGGGTTAACTGCCTTGTTCAGGGGAACAGTGGGTTAACTGCCTTGTTCAGGGGAACAGTGGGTTAACTGCCTTGTTCAGGGGAACAGTGGGTTAACTGCCTTGTTCAGGGGAACAGTGGGTTAACTGCCTTGTTCAGGGGAACAGTGGGTTAACTGCCTTGTTCAGGGGAACAGTGGGTTAACTGCCTTGTTCAGGGGAACAGTGGGTTAACTGCCTTGTTCAGGGGAACAGTGGGTTAACTGCCTTGTTCAGGGGAACAGTGGGTTAACTGCCTTGTTCAGGGGAACAGTGGGTTAACTGCCTTGTTCAGGGGAACAGTGGGTTAACTGCCTTGTTCAGGGGAACAGTGGGTTAACTGCCTTGTTCAGGGGAACAGTGGGTTAACTGCCTTGTTCAGGGGAACAGTGGGTTAACTGCCTTGTTCAGGGGAACAGTGGGTTAACTGCCTTGTTCAGGGGAACAGTGGGTTAACTGCCTTGTTCAGGGGAACAGTGGGTTAACTGCCTTGTTCAGGGGAACAGTGGGTTAACTGCCTTGTTCAGGGGAACAGTGGGTTAACTGCCTTGTTCAGGGGAACAGTGGGTTAACTGCCTTGTTCAGGGGAACAGTGGGTTAACTGCCTTGTTCAGGGGAACAGTGGGTTAACTGCCTTGTTCAGGGGAACAGTGGGTTAACTGCCTTGTTCAGGGGAACAGTGGGTTAACTGCCTTGTTCAGGGGAACAGTGGGTTAACTGCCTTGTTCAGGGGAACAGTGAGTTAACTGCCTTGTTCAGGGGAACAGTGGGTTAACTGCCTTGTTCTCAGGGGAACAGTGGGTTAAACTGCCTTGTTCAGGGGAACAGTGGGTTAAACTGCCTTGTTCAGTGGAACAGTGGGTTAAACTGCCTTGTTCAGGGGAACAGTGGGTTAAACTGCCTTGTTCAGGGGAACAGTGGGTTAAACTGCCTTGTTCAGGGGAACAGTGGGTTAAACTGCCTTGTTCAGGGGAACAGTGGGTTAAACTGCCATGTTCAGGGGAACAGTGGGTTAAACTGCCATGTTCAGGGGAACAGTGGGTTAAACTGCCATGTTCAGGGGAACAGTGGGTTAAACTGCCTTGTTCAGGGGAACAGTGGGTTAAACTGCCTTGTTCAGGGGGCAGAACGACAGATTTTTTTTACCTTGTCAGCTCGGGGATTCGATCTCTCAACCCTTTCGGTTACTAGTCCAACGCCAACGCTCTAACCATCTATATGAATGCAGGTGCCACTGTAACGAAGTCATTGGACAAGGTTTATCACAGCGCATTGTGCTTTATTACGGGCGATAGGATCAGTACACATTATTATAATTTGGATCAAAAAAGTAGGTTGGCCCTCCTTGAAGTCTCCTAGATCTTTTAGTCTATAAAAAAGCCTCTTGCATAAAACTCCTTACCTCATTGTTAACCTTCAGACGTATAAGAAGTTAACAGAACCCGGATTCAGGGATTTCTAACTCGTGTTCGATCCCGGGCTGTATCACAACCGGCCGTGATTGGTCGTACTATAGGGCGGCGCACAATTGGCACCACGTCGTCCCGGTTTGGTGAGGGTTTGGCTGGGGGAGGCTTTATGTAGGCAGTCATTGTAAATAAGAATTTGTTCTTTAACTGACTTGCCTAGTTTAAAAAAATATTGAAAAAATATTTAAATCCCTTTCCATCTCAACCGAGTTCGGTAATTCTGTTTTTATATTTTTGTTTTGAGCTTCTCATGTGGAATGATCTCTGAACGTCTTTAACGTTGGTGGCTCTATAGCAGATGTTATAGAGCCTTCTTACTGGAGAAAGAGTTTGTTTCATACGATTGTGTTGTGTAATTTATGTGTGTATTTTATTTATTTATTTTATTATTTAACTTTATGTTTGAAGCCTGAAATGTGGCAAAAGGTCGCAAAGTTCAAGGGGGCCGAATACTTTCGCAAGGCACTGTATATATATACACATACTGAGGGGACAAAACATTAGGAACACCTGTCCTTTCCATGACATAGACTGACCAGGTGAAAGCTATGATCCCTTATTGATGTCACCTGTTAAATCCACTTCAAAATCAGTGGAGACGAAGGGGAGGAGATTTATTTTAAGTATGAACACATGGACTTGTGTGCCATTCAGAGTGTGAAAGATACAATACTGAAGTGGCTTTGAACGGGGTAGTAGGTGCCAGGTGCAGGAAAGAGAAGATGCGTGCGTACCAGTGCAATACTCTTTGGCCCCAGGCTGAGGGACAACTATCTGCCTGTAAACCACAGGTTTGGTCTCCAGAATGTTCTTGTCGTGGCGGTATTGCGACGGCTGCTGCTCTTGCGGCGTACCGCGCGACCGGGCCCCGTTACCGCGGCGATCCGACCCGGCGATCTGTGAGAACACGGCAGCTTTGTCGAACAGCGCCAGGTTCCCCTCGAAGTCAAAGTCCGTGTCAAGCCCGTCGTCCATATTGTCCCCGAAACACTCATCGTCCCTGTGCTGCCTCTGACCACCTCCTCCGTTCTTCACGACGCTCTTCTTCGGGGTGACCTGGTTGGCGCCCCGACTACTGGACGACCCTATGATACCAAAATAAAAAGATATTAGAAAACGGATGGAATATGTAATGAGGAAATGAATTGAGGATTTTCATTCAAACTACCATCCTCATAGGTATCACCCATTTTGAATGTTGTTATAACGTTGTTATAACGACTATCATAAAAGGTTCGATTTCAAAACTGGCCGATGTCATAACGTGGGAGGTTGTCTTTTCTCGAATGAGCCATTGATCATATTTTTTGCAATATTCCTACCTCGAGGAAATGTGTAATTTAACAGAGGGTCCCACTACATTTCTCCTATTGGTCTGCCTCGTCAGTCCCAAGGTGCATTGCATGGTGCCGTTGTATGGCCGTCGCGAATTAACATGGTGAGATTGTAGATTCCTAAATTGATAGCTGTAAAATCACCTAAATTAACTGCACTAACTAGCTATTTCACATGCTGATATTGACCTTGAAATTATTATGTGAAGCTACGTTTGCTTGCTAGCTAGCTAGCTATCTAGCCAGCCCATAGAGCGCATTGCATTGTGGGTTTTGTAGTCGACTTGAGCTGCAACAGATTTCCACAATGATTTTATATGTTCCTACCAACTTTACTATAAAAATGACCAGCCGTGACCACAGTGCCGGATCTACTTTCCGAGAGTCAGATTAACTTGTAGATATCATTTTTATGTCTCTGCATCCAGTATGAAGGAAGTTAGAAGTAGTTTCGCAAGCCAACGCTAACTAGCGTTAGCTAATGCTAGTGAGCAACTTAAAAATACACGGAGAGACGTAAGAATGGTATCTAGTACAGGTCAGCGGTACAGGTCAGTGGTACAGGTCAGTGGTACAGGTCAGTGGTACAGGTCAGTAGTACAGGTCAGTAGTGGTAGTACAGGTCAGCAGTACAGGTCAGTAGTGGTAGTACAGGTCAGCAGTACAGGTCAGTGGTACAGGTCAGTGGTACAGGTCAGTGGTACAGGTCAGTGGTACAGGTCAGTAGTACAGGTCAGTAGTGGTAGTACAGGTCAGCAGTACAGGTCAGTGGTACAGGTCAGTAGTACAGGTCAGTGGTACAGGTCAGCAGTACAGGTCAGCAGTACAGGTCAGTAGTGGTAGTACAGGTCAGCAGTACAGGTCAGTAGTACAGGTCAGCAGTACAGGTCAGCAGTACAGGTCAGTGGTACAGGTCAGTGGTACAGGTCAGTGGTACAGGTCAGTGGTACAGGTCAGTGGTACAGGTCAGTAGTACAGGTCAGTAGTGGTAGTACAGGTCAGCAGTACAGGTCAGTAGTACAGGTCAGTGGTACAGGTCAGTGGTACAGGTCAGTGGTACAGGTCAGCGGTACAGGTCAGTAGTACAGGTCAGTAGTACAGGTCAGCAGTGGTAGTACAGGTCAGCAGTACAGGTCAGCAGTACAGGTCAGCAGTACAGGTCAGTAGTACAGGTCAGCAGTACAGGTCAGTAGTACAGGTCAGTAGTACAGGTCAGCAGTACAGGTCAGCAGTACAGGTCAGTAGTACAGGTGGTAGTACAGGTGGTAGTACAGGTCAGTAGTACAGGTCAGTAGTACAGGTCAGCAGTACAGGTCAGCAGTACAGGTCAGCAGTACAGGTCAGTAGTGGTAGTACAGGTCAGTAGTGGTAGTACAGGTCAGTAGTACAAGGTCAGCAGTACAGGTCAGCAGTACAGGTCAGTAGTGGTAGTACAGGTCAGTAGTACAGGTCAGTAGTACAGGTCAGCAGTACAGGTCAGCAGTACAGGTCAGTAGTGGTAGTACAGGTCAGTAGTACAGGTCAGCAGTACAGGTCAGTCAGTAATGGTAGTACAGGTCAGTAGTACAGGTCAGTAGTTCAGGTCAGCAGTACAGGTCAGTAGTGGTAGTACAGGTCAGTAGTACAGGTCAGCAGTACAGGTCAGTAGTACAGGTCAGTAGTGGTAGTACAGGTCAGTAGTACAGGTCAGTAGTACAGGTCAGTAGTACAGGTCAGTAGTACAGGTCAGCAGTACAGGTCAGTAGTGGTAGTACAGGTCAGTAGTACAGGTCAGTAGTGCAGGTCAGTAGTGGTAGTACAGGTCAGTAGTACAAGGTCAGCAGTACAGGTCAGCAGTACAGGTCAGTAGTGGTAGTACAGGTCAGTAGTACAGGTCAGTAGTACAGGTCAGTGGTACAGGTCAGCAGTACAGGTCAGCAGTACAGGTCAGTAGTGGTAGTACAGGTCAGCAGTACAGGTCAGTAGTACAGGTCAGCAGTACAGGTCAGCAGTACAGGTCAGCAGTACAGGTCAGCAGTACAGGTCAGTGGTACAGGTCAGTGGTACAGGTCAGTGGTACAGGTCAGTGGTACAGGTCAGTGGTACAGGTCAGCAGTACAGGTCAGTAGTACAGGTCAGTAGTGGTAGTACAGGTCAGCAGTACAGGTCAGTAGTACAGGTCAGTGGTACAGGTCAGTGGTACAGGTCAGTGGTACAGGTCAGCGGTACAGGTCAGTAGTACAGGTCAGTAGTACAGGTCAGCAGTGGTAGTACAGGTCAGCAGTACAGGTCAGCAGTACAGGTCAGCAGTACAGGTCAGTAGTACAGGTCAGCAGTACAGGTCAGTAGTACAGGTCAGTAGTACAGGTCAGCAGTACAGGTCAGCAGTACAGGTCAGTAGTACAGGTGGTAGTACAGGTCAGTAGTACAGGTCAGTAGTACAGGTCAGCAGTACAGGTCAGCAGTACAGGTCAGCAGTACAGGTCAGCAGTACAGGTCAGTAGTGGTAGTACAGGTCAGTAGTGGTAGTACAGGTCAGTAGTACAAGGTCAGCAGTACAGGTCAGCAGTACAGGTCAGTAGTGGTAGTACAGGTCAGTAGTACAGGTCAGTAGTACAGGTCAGCAGTACAGGTCAGCAGTACAGGTCAGCAGTACAGGTCAGTAGTGGTAGTACAGGTCAGTAGTACAGGTCAGCAGTACAGGTCAGTCAGTAATGGTAGTACAGGTCAGTAGTACAGGTCAGTAGTTCAGGTCAGCAGTACAGGTCAGTAGTGGTAGTACAGGTCAGTAGTACAGGTCAGCAGTACAGGTCAGTAGTACAGGTCAGTAGTGGTAGTACAGGTCAGTAGTACAGGTCAGTAGTACAGGTCAGTAGTACAGGTCAGCAGTACAGGTCAGTAGTGGTAGTACAGGTCAGTAGTACAGGTCAGTAGTGCAGGTCAGTAGTGGTAATACAGGTCAGTAGTACAGGTCAGTAGTACAGGTCAGTAGTAGTAGTACAGGTCAGTAATACAGGTCAGTAGTGGTAGTACAGGTCAGTAGTACAGGTCAGTAGTACAGGTCAGTAGTGGTAGTACAGGTCAGTAGTACAGGTCAGTAGTACAGGTCAGTAGTGGTAGTACAGGTCAGTAGTACAGGTCAGTAGTGGTAGTACAGGTCAGTAGTACAGGTCAGTAGTGCAGGTCAGTAGTGGTAATACAGGTCAGTAGTACAGGTCAGTAGTACAGGTCAGTAGTAGTAGTACAGGTCAGTAATACAGGTCAGTAGTACAGGTCAGTAGTACAGGTCAGTAGTAGTAGTACAGGTCAGTAATACAGGTCAGTAGTACAGGTCAGTAGTGGTAGTACAGGTCAGTAGTAGTAGTACAGGTCAGTAGTAGTAGTACAGGTCAGTAGTACAGGTCAGTAGTGGTAGTACAGGTCAGTAGTACAGGTCAGTAGTACAGATCCCTTATGACCCTGCAGTGTTCTGGTTTCTATTGCTGCCTAATGAACATGACCCTGCAGTGTTCTGGTTTCTATTGGTACCTAATGAACATGACCCTGCAGTGTGCTGGTTTCTATTGGTACCTAATGACCCTGCAGTGTTCTGGTTTCTATTGCTACCTAATGAACATGACCCTGCAGTGTTCTGGTTTCTATTGCTACCTAATGAACATGACCCTGCAGTGTTCTGGTTTCTATTGCTACCTAATGAACATGACCCTGCAGTGTGCTGGTTTCTATTGGTACCTAATGACCCTGCAGTGTTCTGGTTTCTATTGGTACCTAATGAACCTGACCCTGCAGTGTTCTGGTTTCTATTGGTACCTAATGAACATGACCCTGCAGTGTGCTGGTTTCTATTGGTACCTAATGACCCTGCAGTGTTCTGGTTTCTATTGGTACCTAATGAACATGACCCTGCAGTGTTCTGGTTTCTATTGGTACCTAATGAACATGACCCTGCAGTGTTCTGGTTTCTATTGGTACCTAATGAACATGACCCTGCAGTGTTCTGGTTTCTATTGGTACCTAATGAACATGACCCTGCAGTGTTCTGGTTTCTATTGGTACCTAATGAACATGACCCTGCAGTGTTCTGGTTTCTATTGGTACCTAATGAACATGACCCTGCAGTGTTCTGGTTTCTATTGGTACCTAATGAACATGACCCTGCAGTGTTCTGGTTTCTATTGCTACCTAATGAACCTGACCCTGCAGTCTTCTGGTTTCTATTGGTACCTAATGAACATGACCCTGCAGTGTTCTGGTTTCTATTGGTACCTAATGAACATGACCCTGCAGTGTTCTGGTTTCTATTGGTACCTAATGAACCTGACCCTGCAGTGTTCTGGTTTCTATTGGTACCTAATGAACCTGACCCTGCAGTGTTCTGGTTTCTATTGGTACCTAATGAACATGACCCTGCAGTGTTCTGGTTTCTATTGGTACCTAATGAACATGACCCTGCAGTGTTCTGGTTTCTATTGGTACCTAATGAACATGACCCTGCAGTGTTCTGGTTTCTATTGGTACCTAATGAACATGACCCTGCAGTGTGCTGGTTTCTATTGGTACCTAATGACCCTGCAGTCTTCTGGTTTCTATTGGTACCTAATGAACATGACCCTGCAGTGTTCTGGTTTCTATTGGTACCTAATGAACCTGACCCTGCAGTGTTCTGGTTTCTATTGGTACCTAATGAACATGACCCTGCAGTGTTCTGGTTTCTATTGGTACCTAATGAACCTGACCCTGCAGTCTTCTGGTTTCTATTTGTACCTAATGAACATGACCCTGCAGTGTGCTGGTTTCTATTGGTACCTAATGACCCTGCAGTCTTCTGGTTTCTATTGGTACCTAATGAACATGACCCTGCAGTGTTCTGGTTTCTATTGGTACCTAATGAACCTGACCCTGCAGTGTTCTGGTTTCTATTGGTACCTAATGAACCTGACCCTGCAGTGTTCTGGTTTCTATTGCTACCTAATGAACCTGACCCTGCAGTGTTCTGGTTTCTATTGGTACCTAATGAACCTGACCCTGCAGTGTTCTGGTTTCTATTGGTACCTAATGAACCTGACCCTGCAGTGTTCTGGTTTCTATTGGTACCTAATGAACATGACCCTGCAGTGTTCTGGTTTATATTGGTACCTAATGAACATGACCCTGCAGTGTTCTGGTTTCTATTGGTACCTAATGAACATGCAGTCTTCTGGTTTCTATTGGTACCTAATGAACATGACCCTGCAGTGTGCTGGTTTCTATTGGTACCTAATGACCCTGCAGTCTTCTGGTTTCTATTGGTACCTAATGAACATGACCCTGCAGTGTTCTGGTTTCTATTGGTACCTTATGAACATGACCCTGCAGTGTTCTGGTTTCTATTGGTACCTAATGAACATGCAGTGTTCTGGTTTCTATTGGTACCTAATGAACATGACCCTGCAGTGTTCTGGTTTCTATTGGTACCTAATGAACCTGACCCTGCAGTGTTCTGGTTTCTATTGCTACCTAATGAACATGACCCTGCAGTGTTCTGGTTTCTATTGGTACCTAATGAACATGACCCTGCAGTGTTCTGGTTTCTATTGGTACCTAATGAACATGACCCTGCAGTGTTCTGGTTTCTATTGGTACCTAATGAACATGCAGTGTTCTGGTTTCTATTGCTACCTAATGAACCTGACCCTGCAGTGTTCTGGTTTCTATTGCTACCTAATGAACATGACCCTGCAGTGTTCTGGTACTTACAGGAGTTGTGTCTTCGTCGGAAACCCTTGGACTGGCCCGGCACCTCCAGGTGTTTATCGCCGTAGCTTTTTGAGCACTGCTGCTGCGGTGAAGCCAGCCTGTCCTGGGTCTTATGGTGTCCTCGGTGTGGGACTGAGACCGGATCGCTGCTCTTCGGAACCACACCACCTCTACCACTCACTATATCCAGAACCTTCAGCTCCTTGATGTCCACGGCACTGTGGGAGAATAGACAGTCACATAACGGCTGACGTCCACGGCACTGTGGGAGAATAGACAGTCAAAGACAGTCACATAATGGCTGACGTCCACGGCACTGTGGGAGAATAGACAGTCACATAATGGCTGATGTCCACGGCACTGTGGGAGAATAGACATTCACATAATGGCTGATGTCCACGGCACTGTGGGAGAATAGACAGTCACATAATGGCTGATGTCCACGGCACTGTGGGAGAATAGACAGTCACATAATGGCTGATGTCCACGGCACTGTGGGAGAATAGACAGTCAAAGACAGTCACATAAAGGCTGACGTCCACGGCACTGTGGGAGAATAGACAGTCACATAAAGGCTGACGTCCACGGCTCTGTGGGAGAATAGACAGTCATAGACAGTCACATAATGGCTGACGTCCACGGCTCTGTGGGAGAATAGACAGTCATAGACAGTCACATAATGGCTGACGTCCACGGCTCTGTGGGAGAATAGACAGTCATAGACAGTCACATAATGGCTGACGTCCACAGCACTGTGGGAGAATAGACAGTCACATAATGGCTGACGTCCACGGCACTGTGGGAGAATAGACAGTCATAGACAGTCACATAATGGCTGACGTCCACGGCTCTGTGGGAGAATAGACAGTCATAGACAGTCACATAATGGCTGACGTCCACAGCACTGTGGGAGAATAGACAGTCACATAATGGCTGACGTCCACGGCACTGTGGGAGAATAGACAGTCATAGACAGTCACATAATGGCTGACGTCCACGGCACTGTGGGAGAATAGACAGTCATAGACAGTCACATAATGGCTGACGTCCACGGCACTGTGGGAGAATAGACAGTCATAGACAGTCACATAATGGCTGACGTCCACGGCACTGTGGGAGAATAGACAGTCATAGACAGTCACATAATGGCTGACGTCCACGGCACTGTGGTCGACAACAGGGAATTCTGGACTGTGAAAATAGAATTGATCTCAACCCTTGTAGACAATCATATAGCCTTATAGGCAAATGGTTTGACAACTTTGAAGGTATTTTCTCCTGAATTAATTAATGCGGTGTACATCTGTATCATTTGACAAGAGAGAAGTGTGACACAGCCTGTCATTAGTCCTTGTAACATGTAATTGAAATACTGTAGAATTCCATTATTTCCTGTGGTGGACTTCTCCTACTGGGGAATGCCAATATGGCCGACCGGTGGCTTCAAAGCCTCTCAATGGCCAATACATAGCATCAGCAATCTAGGATTTATATACATCGTTGATAGAGCGTTGGACTAGTAACCGGAAGGTTGTAAGTTCAAATCCCGAGCTGATAAGGTACAAATCTGTCGTTCTGCCCCTGAACAGACAGTTAACCCACTGTTCCTAGGCCGTCATTGAAAATAAGAATTTGTTCTTAACTGACTTGCCTGACAGTGCACACCTTTAGAAGATATTGCTTCTTCTATTGCAAATGTTGTTGAGCAGCACCATTAAATAGAAAGTAAACAGGTTGTTTTTCACCTGTAGCCTCGTGAAATCAGTTAAAACAAGCTCATTAACTCATTGCATGCACACACTTATTGAATATGACACCTGTATTGTGAATAGGCCTAAACTACATCTTGATTTACCTAGTTTATCAAGAGAGATTTACCATTCAAATACATGTTTTGCCGTTATGTTGGCAAAAAAAAAAAAAAAAAAAAAAAGTGATGAATTTATTTATTCATGCATTCATTCATTCTATGTCAAAATGTGTCAAATGTAATGATATTGAACTCAAAAGATCCATCTGGATCAAGTGCCATTCTTTGACTTTGGTCTATACACCTTTTTGTTTTTTACCTTGGTATAATTTTGGTATCGTTCTGGTATCAAGTATCGTGATGAATCCTGTATCATGATCCTAAACCTGGTATCGAAGTCAAAATACTGGTATAATGACAACAATAGCTATAATCATCGTATTAAAACGTTTTCAGGAAACTCTATGAAGAGAAGATCATTTCCACAAAAAATAATAAACAGTAGTACCTAAAAGTGACCTCGGGCACAGGGCACTTGACTCCATTGTGGAAGGGCTGTTTGAGGGAGATGGTCTGGCTGGACTGGTCCACAGACGACACCTCGCCTTGGTACACCCCCAGAGTTTCTCCGCAGTTTATCGACACCAGACTACCTAACCAGTCTGCAGCCATGCTGTCTGGTGACGAGTCCAAACATGGTGAACATGAACACGTCATGAGAACACTTGAGTTTAAAGTTGAAATATTATCTAGCTAACATCTAGCTGACGTTGACAGCTTGCTAACAACATGGCCTTTGACGAGATCTCATTTTCTCGTTCAGAATGGCAATACATGTCTTATCGTTTCATGGAGAAATGTAGCCTACCTTTTGTGATATTCCGTAGAACGACGGTTTTAATGTAATATTTGAACAGTTGCCCAAATGGGCTATTATAATTCAAATGATCAAAGCAAGCGTCCTTAGCTTTGTTTCAGAAGCATGAGCTAGAGTCGCACAACTTCCGGCGCGCGTAGCCAAACACATTTCAAAATAAAAGTCATCAGGGTTGCAGGGCGCATCTATTTGACCAAACAGGAAATACAAAATCCAAAATGACATTTATGTTTTTGTTATCACATTTAATTTCATGGAGTTAATATATATATACATATATTTATATATATATTATTTAGTTATTATTTATAGTCTAAGCCGTGGCCTCCCGAATGCCACAGTGATCTAACACTTCGAACCCACCGATAGCGTCATTGCGCAAAATGTTTTTGCATCACCGGGATATGTATGCAAAAGATCAACATTCACCCTCTGCTACCATTTCTGTCAAGCCGTCTACTCATACAGGTAGACACATACTTTCGATAAATCCAATTTATGCACCCCACCGAACGAACTGCAAGGCAAACGCAGCGATTCATTGGGAATTAATGTATTTCTGGTGTACCAAAATACAATGATGCTGTCGGTGTGTTCGAAGCATAAGGCACTGCATCACTGTGTTAGCTGTGCCACTTGAGATCCTGGTTCGAGTCCAGGCTCTGTGGCAGCCGGCCTCGACCGGGAGACCCATAGGGCGGAGTAGAATTGGCCCAGCGTCAGGGTTTGGCCAGCAGGGATGTTCTTGTCCCATCGCGCACGTACAGATTTGTTCGGCTGGCTTCCGGGTTAAGCGAGCAGTGTGTCAAGAAGCAGTGTGGCTTGGCTGGGTTGTGTTTCGGAGGACGCATGGCTCTCGACCTTTGCCTCTCCCCCATATGGGAGTTGCAGCGATGGAACAAGACTGGAAAGGGAGAAAAAATGTTTTTTTAAAAACCAAGAGTCTAAACCGTAGTGGGGGGCGGGGGGGGGTTCTAAGCTGACATGTGGAATTGTTATAAAATGGTCATACCATAGGCAATTTTGATATTTCATTTGGAATTGTAGGACCCCTTTAGTTTAGGTATAAAACAAATTATACAGTACCAGTCAAAAGACACACCTACCAATTCCAGGGTTTGTCTTTATTTTCTACATTCTTGAATAATAGTGAAGACATCAAAACTATGAAATAACACATATGAAATCATGTAAACTCAGCAAAAAAAAGAAAACGTCCTCTCACTGTCAGCTGCGTTTATTTTCAGCAAACTTAACATGTGTAAATATTTGTATGAACATAACAAGATTCAATATCTGAGACATAAACTGAACAAGTTCCACAGATATGTGACTAACAGAAATGGAATAATGTGTCCCTGAACAAACGGGGGGTCAAAATCAAAAGTAACAGTCAGTATCTGCTGTGGCCACCAGCTGCATTGAGTACTGCAGTGCATCTCCTCCTCATGGACTGCACCAGATTTTCCAGTTCTTGCTGTGAGATATTACCCCACTCTTCCACCAAGGTACCTGCAAGTTCCCGGACATTTCTGGTGGGAATGGCCCTAGCCCTCACCCTCCGATCCAACAGGTCCCAGACATTTCTGGTGGGAATGGCCCTAGCCCTCACCCTCTGATCCAACAGGTCTCAGACGTGCTCAATGGGATTGAGATCCAGGCTCTTCGCTGGCCATGGCAGAACACTGACATTCCTGTCTTGCAGGAAATCACGCACAGAACGAGCAGTATGGCTGGTGGCATTGCCGTGCTGGAGGGTCATGTCAGGATGAGCCTGCAGGAAGGGTACCACATGAGGGAGGAAGATGTCTTCCCTGTAACGCACAGTGTTGAGATTGCCTGCAATGACAACAAGCTCAGTCCGATGATGCTGTGACACACCGCCCCAGACCATGACGGACCCTCCACCTCCAAATCGATCCCACTCCAGAGTACAGGCCTCAGTGTAACGCTCATTCCTTCCACGATAAATGCGAATCCGACCATCACCCCTGGTGAGAGACAAAACCGCGACTCGTCAGTGAAGAGCACTTTTTGCCAGTCCTGTCTGGTCCAGCGACGGTGGGTTTGTGCCCATAGGCGACGTTGTTGCCAGTGATGTCTGGTGAGGACCTGCCTTACAACAGGCCTACAAGCCCTCAGTCCAGCCTCTCTCAGCCTATTGTGGACAGTCTGAGCACTGATTGAGGGATTGTGCGTTCCTGGTGTAACTTGGGCTGTTCTTGTTGCCATCCTACCTGTCCCGCAGGTGTGATGTTCGGATCCTTTGCCAGTGTTGTTACATGCAGCCTGCCACTGTGAGGATGATCAGCTGTCCATCCTGTCTCCCTGTAGCGCTGTCTTAGGCGTCTCACAGTACGGACATTGCCCTGGCCACATCTGCAGTCCTCATGCCTCCTTGCAGCATGCTTAAGCCACATTCACGCAGATGAGCAGTGTTTTTTCAGTCAGTAGAAAGGCCTCTTTAGTGTCCTAAGTTTTCATAACTGTAACCTTAATTGCCTACCGTCTGTCAGCTGTTAGTGTCTTAACAACCGTTCCTCAGGTGCATGTTCATTAATTGTTTATGGTTCATAGAACAAGCATGGGAAACCCTTTACAATGAAGATCTGTGAAGTTATTTGGATTTTTACTAATTATCTTTGAAAGACAGGGTCCTGAAAAAGTATCCACCCTTTTGCCTTGATGACAGCTTTGCACACTATTGGCATTCTCTCAACCAGCTTTAAGCTTTAGGAACAGCTCAAATAAGCAAAGAGAAACAACAGTCCATCGTTACTTTAAGACATGAAGGTCAGTCAGTCCGGAAAATTTCAAGAACCAAAATAAATGCTTCAGACATAAGAAACAGACACATCTCAACATCAACTGTTCAGAGGAGACTGCATGAATCAGGCCTTCATGGTCGAATTGACGCAAAGAAACCACTACTAATGGACACCATTAAGAAGAAGAGACTTGCTTGGGCCAAGAAACACGAGCAATGGACATTAGACCGGTGGAAATCTATCGTCGATGAGTCCAAATTTGAGATTTTTGGTTCCAACCGCCGTGTCTTTGTGAGACGCAGAGTAGGTGAACGGATGAGCTCCACATGTGTGGTTCCCACCGTGAAGCATGGAGGAGGAGGTGTGATGGTGCTTTGCTGGTGACACTGTCTGTGATTTATTTGGTATTTAAGGCACACTTAACCAGCATGGCTACCACAGCATTCTGCAGCGATACGCCTTCCCATATGGTTTGCACTTAGTGGGACTATCATTTGTTTTCAACAGGACAATGACCCACACACCTCCAGGCTGTGTAAGGGCTATTTGACCAATAAGTGTGATGGAGTGCTGCATCAGATGACCTGGCCTCCACAATCACCTGACCTCAACCCAATTGAGATGGTTTGGGATGAGTTGGACCGCAGAGTGAAGGAAAAGCAGCCAACAAGTGCTCAGCATATGTGGGAACTCCTTCAAGAAGACTGTTGGAAGAGCATTCCAGGTAAAGCAGGTTGAGAGAATACCAAGAGTGTACAAAGCTGTCATCAAGGCACAGGTGGCTACTTTGAAGAATCTCAACAAAAAAACATATTTAGATTTGTTTAACACTTTTTTTGGTTACTACATTATTCCATATGTGTTATTTCATAGTTTTGATGTCTTCACTTTTATTCTACAATGTAGAAATGTAGAAATAGTTTGTCCAAAACTTTTGACTGATACTTTATAAATAAATGATTAGATAAATATTGAATTTGGCCTTTACTACTGTGTGTGTGTGTGTGTGTGTGTGTGTGTGTGTGTGTGTGTGTGTGTGTGTGTGTGAGACCAGATCTTCACCCAATTGAACACTTTTGGGAGATACTGGAGAGGTGCCAGCGTTTTCCCACCATCAACAAAACACCAAATTATGGATTTTTTTTCATAGAATGGTGTCGTACCCTTCTGATTGAGTTCCAGTGCCACGCCCTGACCTTAGTATTCTTTGTTTTCTTTATTATTTTGGTTAGGTCAGGGTGTGACATGGGTGATGTATGTGTTTTTTACCCTGTCTAGGTGTTTTGTATGTCTGTTGGTGTTTAGGAGTCTAGGTGTTATGTATGTCTATGGTTGCCTAGATTGGTTCTCAATTAGAGGCAGCTGTTTATCGTTGTCTCTGATTGGGAACCATATTTAGGCAGCCATTTTTCCTTGGGTATTTCGTGGGTTATTGTCTATGGTTAGTTGCCTGTGTCTGCACTTGTTTATATATATAGCGTCACGTTTGTTTAAATGTTATACGTTAATTAATAGAATGTATTCACATCACGCTGCGCCTTGGTCTCCTCCATTCAACGAACGTGACATCCAGACACTTGTAGAGTCTATGTCAATGAGCATTGAAGCTGTTCTGGCGGCTCGTTGTTCTGGAGGCTCGTCGTTCATTAAGACACTTTATGCTGGTGTTTCCTTTATTTTGGCAGGTACCTACCTGTATGTTATGATCTCAGTGGCCTGCAGTATTTCTCACTGTCCTGTTGAGACAGCGCAAATAACAGTGTGTTATAATATACAGCTCTTTGTCAAGTCATTAATCTCACACCCGTCATGTCCCATACCAACACACAAACACAACTTCCCTTATTAAATCGTGTGCATACCATCGTCTTTATTCACATCTATACAATAGGCCTACTTATTCCAATGACGTTAAAGATCGAGACTAATGCTACATACCCGAATACGTCAATCTTACTGTAATGTTTTGACAATGATTACTTTACCATAAACATGAAACACAAATATGTATTTCACGATGCTCGGTTGCAATGTGTGGGTGAATCAATTAGTAAATGTACTGTTTTTTTTTTTTATATATTTTTTTTAAATCGGTCTTGATAGGCTCCACAGAGTGGAACTCCTGTCATCTCATCATGTCAACAAACAGTAGACAGGCTGCCGAAGCAGTGATGTCACGGGGAGACAATGTAGCCAAGCGCCAGGATTGGACTTCAGCTCACCCGCGAGTCCCTCTGTATGTAGGTAACCATGACTACCGTCTGCCAAAGGCTGCACTCTCAACAGCTCCCTGGCTCCCGCAATCAGGGGCGGCTGAAAGACAACAGCAGGGACAGAGCTATTGAACAAGAGAGGGCTTGAACAGCAAGGTAAGAGGCAGCTTTTCATATGGTATACTTAGTCACTAAAGATTATGTTTTTTTGGTTATGGGCAGTATATTTTAAAAACGTTTATTTAACCATTCTAAAATATGAGTTACTTCTTTGGGTGCTTAACAGTAGGCCACATGTGAACTGTATGCAGATGGAATACATTTACTCAGTGTACAGAAGGTTAATTCACACAGAAAACATTTGATTTTCCTTGTAAAGATATATATATTTTTTCTTCAAATTCTATTTGACTGCAACACAAACACAAGGCATTTGGAGTCCAGTCACAACGGTGTTATAATTAGCCACACTGCATTGTTAAAGATTGGGTGTGAACTCAGAGCAGAACAAACAAACACTGGAAAAGTCAAACACATTTTCCATGAATAGTGGTAATAATAGCAGACTACGAACTGCCACTAACATGAGACTCGATCAATCCTTGTCCCCTTTTTCCAACCCTCTGACCAGGGCCTGTGGATACAGTGTGTGCCCGGATGGACTTGGCCCAGCTATGGGGGGGTGATGACCGCGGCCTCTCCCACGTGGAAGGCAGCGACGACTGGGGTGATGAGTTAGGAGGACTGGGTGTTATACCCTTCAGTCATTCCTTCATCCCTCTCAGAGACTCTAGTCCACTCGTCCTCACCGATCTGGACATGTGGGACAGCAGGTCTCACTTTAAATCTCAGGTAAGGAACGATTTGTGATTTATGTAGGTGACTTATGATTTGTGTTATGAATGAATTATTTAGATCATGGTGAGGCGATTTTTTTTGAGTGATGTTTTGTTCTGTTAGTCCTTAGCGTGGAGTATGGCATGTAGGACTGGAGGGTTCCTCTCCAAAATGAGCACCGGGTGAGAGCAGAAGTTTTATTTGTAACCTTAAAGACATAATGTTAGTTTTTTTTTTATGTACTTCTATTCAAGGCTGCACCTTGACTCTAGGTTGGTTTGAGCACTGCCTTTCACCTTTACAAAGGTAGGTTTACTCAAGCCGCTTGTATAATTTCATATTGATGACATCCGTTTCATGTGTCCTAGCACCTCCGCTAATGGCAGAGACAGTGGCTTCAGCAGACAGAGTGACCCAGGGCTGGGTAAAAGAAGATGGCAGTCGATGTCTCGCCTGGCCCCCGAGGGCGCCCCCCGGTCCCTCTCCCCTGTCTCCCCAGGGGTTGAGCTGAGAGCAGCCCTGGAAGAGAGTGGCTTTAGGTATGAGCCTTTATAATGCCTTATAGCAAGGTACTTAGAGAGACATAATATATTATAACCCTTTATAATACCTTATTAGATAGACATAACCTGCTGTATTATAAGCCTTATAACAAGGCATTATAAATATCATGGATAAATAGAAGGTATTTATGTTATCTTATTATAAGGTACTACTTAGGGTGACATAGAATGTTACAAAGCCTTATAATAAGGTACTACTTAGGGTGACATAGAATGTTACAAAGCCTTATAATAAGGTACTACTTAGGGTGACATAGAATGTTACAAAGCCGTATAATAAGGTACTACTTAGGGTGACATAGAATGTTACAAAGCCTTATAATAAGGTACTACTTAGGGTGACATAGAATGTTACAAAGCCGTATAATAAGGTACTACTTAGGGTGACATAGAATGTTACAAAGCCTTATAATAAGGTACTACTTAGGGTGACATAGAATGTTACAAAGCCGTATAATAAGGTACTACTTAGGGTGACAAAGAATGTTACAAAGCCTTATAATAAGGTACTACTTAGGGTGACATAGAATGTTACAAAGCCTTATAATAAGGTACTACTTAGGGTGACATAGAATGTTACAAAGCCTGATAATAAGGTACTACTTAGGGTGACATAGAAAGTTACAAAGCCTTATAATAAGGTATTATAAAGTCTCGTAGACACGTATAAACCTGTAATAAATCATTGTATCTGCAGGCGAGCAGAGCTGGTGCAGAGGCTGCGGGAGGCCCATGGACGTCTGGACAGCCAGACAGACCTGCTGAAGAACAGAGACTCACAGCCGCAGCAGAGCAGTAGTACTGCACAGCTGCTGGAGATGAAGCACAAGGTAAGTGAGAAAGATCTCTGGACTTTAAAAAAAGAGATATTCTGCCCGTTTAATGAATCAGAAGGTCTACGATCTCTGTGTACACTCTGAACTTAGAAACTATCTGGCTTTAATGAATCAGAAAGTCTACGATCTCTGTGTACACCCTGAACTGGTCTTTAATGGTCATAATGTAGTCTTAACTTCGACCCAGGACAGCCAGAGTCTCAAGGTTTCTTCCTTCTTGGAAGTTTTTCAACACCATTGTACCTGCACTTGTCTGGTCTTTGGGGTTCAGGTCAGGCTGTGTCTGGTCTTTGGGGTTCAGGTCAGGCTGTGTCTGGTCTTTGGGGTTCAGGTCAGGCTGTGTCTGGTCTTTGGGGTTCAGGTCAGGCTGTGTCTGGTCTTTGGGGTTCAGGCCAGGCCTTGTCTGGTCTTTGGGGTTCAGGTCAGGGTTTGTCTGGTCTTTGGGGTTCAGGTCAGGCTGTGTCTGGTCTTTGGGGTTCAGGTCAGGCTGTGTCTGGTCTTTGGGGTTCAGGCCAGGCCTTGTCTGGTCTTTGGGGTTCAGGCCAGGCCTTGTCTGGTCTTTGGGGTTCAGGTCAGGCTGTGTCTGGTCTTTGGGGTTCAGGTCAGGCTGTGTCTGGTCTTTGGGGTTCAGGCCAGGCCTTGTCTGGTCTTTGGGGTTCAGGTCAGGCTGTGTCTGGTATTTGGGGTTCAGGTCAGGCTGTGTCTGGTCTTTGGGGTTCAGGCCAGGCTTTGTCTGGTCTTTGGGGTTCAGGCCAGGCCTTGTCTGGTCTTTGGGGTTCAGGTCAGGCTTTGTCTGGTCTTTGGGGTTCAGGCCAGGCCTTGTCTGGTCTTTGGGGTTCAGGTCAGGCTTTGTCTGGTCTTTGGGGTTCAGGTCAGGCTTTGTCTGGTCTTTGGGGTTCAGGTCAGGCTTTGTCTGGTCTTTGGGGTTCAGGTCAGGCTGTGTCTGGTCTTTGGGGTTCAGGCCAGGCCTTGTCTGGTCTTTGGGGTTCAGGTCAGGCTTTGTCTGGTCTTTGGGGTTCAGGTCAGGCTTTGTCTGGTCTTTGGGGTTCAGGCCAGGCCTTGTCTGGTCTTTGGGGTTCAGGTCAGGCTTTGTCTGGTCTTTGGGGTTCAGGTCAGGTTTTGTCTGGTCTTTGGGGTTCAGGTCAGGCTTTGTCTGGTCTTTGGGGTTCAGGTCAGGCTGTGTCTGGCCTTTGGGGTTCAGGTCAGGCTTTGTCTGGTCTTTGGGGTTCAGGTCAGGCTGTGTCTGGTCTTTGGGGTTCAGGTCAGGCTTTGTCTGGTCTTTGGGGTTCAGGTCAGGCTTTGTCTGGTCTTTGGGGTTCAGGTCAGGCTTTGTCTGGTCTTTGGGGTTCAGGTCAGGCTGTGTCTGGTCTTTGGGGTTCAGGTCAGGCCTTGTCTGGTCTTTGGGGTTCAGGTCAGGCTTTGTCTGGTCTTTGGGGTTCAGGTCAGGCTTTGTCTGGTTTTTTTTGCGGTCTAGGCCAGGTTTTGTCTGGTCTTTGGGGTCTAGGTCAGTCCTTGTCTGGTCTTTGGGGTGTAAACCAGGTTTTGACTGGTCTTTGGGGTCTAGGACAGGTTTTGTCTGGTCTTTAGGGTGTAGGACAGGTTTTGTCTGGTCTTTGGGGCTCAGGCCAGGTTTTGTCTGGTCTTTGGGGTTCAGGCTCACCCCTCAACCCGTTTGTCCTACTGCAGCTGGCAGATGCAGTGAGTGCTCTTGAGCAGGAGAAGGAGGCAGCTGAGTTGAGCCGGTTTGAGGAAAGTCGACATCGAGGAGAACTGCAAGACAAGTGAGTACAATGACTAAGCCACTAAGAATGGCATTCATGACATTGAATGAGTTCATGCCATTCCCAAATCCCAGTGGAGATGAACAGGACAGCTATTCACCATGCAGGGGCCATTTCCATTTCAATTCAGTCATTTCAGAAACATATATATAATTTAACTTCCTGAATGGACTGAATTGAAATTAAATTGACCCCAACCCTGGTATTCACCTCAGTTTTCAAACCTGATATAAAGAACTCCCAAAAGAGACGTCAGTAAATTCCATTTATATGTACATCTGAAGGGTTCTCCAACTGGAGATGGACATGTTGAAGATGAGATCAAACCTGAGTGTTATCAAACCTGCGGCCCCAAGAACTAACAACAACCCACTCAGCAGGACCTCACCTGTTACACAACAAGACTTGTTCAGAGAGGTACACTGTTTAAACCTCATTGGACAAAACTCTTTGGTCCCAGGTCTGTTTGTGCAACTCCTCTGATTGTTGTCATAACGACCATAAGAGTTGATGCAGCACAAACAGATCTGGGACCAGGTGACTTGTGGATAATCCTGTTTAGAGTAAAACCCCACTTTAAGCAGCACTAAATCCATATGGAGGATTTTACAGTGTGTCTGTGTGTCTTTGTGTCCGTCTGTCTGTGTGTCTGTGTGTCTGTGTGTCTGTGTGTCTGTGTGTCTCTGCGTCTCTGTGTCTGTGTGTCTGTGTGTCTGTGTGTCTGTGTGTCTCTGCGTCTCTGTGTCTGTGTGTCTGTGTGTCCGTGTGTCTGTGTGTCCATGTGTCTGTGTGTCCATGTGTCCGTGTGTCTGTGTGTCCATGTGTCCGTGTGTCCATGTGTCCGTGTGTCTGTGTGTCCATGTGTCTGTGTGTCTGTGTGTCCATGTGTCTGTGTGTCCATGTGTCTGTGTGTCCGTGTGTCTGTGTGTCCATGTGTCCGTGTGTCCATGTGTCTGTGTGTCCTTGTGTCTGTGTGTCCATGTGTCTGTGTGTCCTTGTGTCTGTGTGTCCATGTGTCTGTGTGTCCATGTGTCTGTGTGTCCATGTGTCTGTGTGTCCATGTGTCTGTGTGTCCATGTGTCTGTGTGTCCATGTGTCTGTGTGTCCATGTGTCTGTGTGTCCATGTGTCCGTGTGTCTGTGTGTCCATGTGTCCATGTGTCTGTGTGTCTGTGTGTCCATGTGTCTGTGTGTCCATGTGTCCGTGTGTCCGTGTGTCCATGTGTCCGTGTGTCCATGTGTCTGTGTGTCCTTGTGTCTGTGTGTCCATGTGTCTGTGTGTCCTTGTGTCTGTGTGTCCATGTGTCCGTGTGTCCGTGTATCCTTGTGTTCGTGTGTCCGTGTGTCCTTGTGTCTGTGTGTCCATGCAGGAAAAGCACAAAGCAGAGAGAGAGCTGTCCAGACTGAGAGAGGCCCTCAGAGAGGCCGAGGAGAGAGCAGAGGCCCTGGAGACAGAGAGAGACCTTCTGCAACTACACACCTCTAAAGAGGTTAGTCCAACAACTAGCCTCGTCTAATGTTGTTTCTGTCCCAAAGGACACCCTGTTCCCTGTCGTGTCCACAACCTTTGACCAAGGATTAAAGGCCCTAGTCTGTCTGTGTAGTTTTGCCAACTCCTGTGTTCATTGTTAACATTTTATTTTATTTTAAATGTAACCTTTATTTAACTAGGCAAGTCAGTTAAGAACAAATTCTCATTTACAATGACGACCTACCGGGGAACAGTGGGATAACTGCCTTGTTCAGTGGGTAGAACGACATATTTTTACCTTGTCAGCTTGGTCGATTCGATCCAGCAACCTTTCGGTTACTGTCCCCAACGGTCTAATGAACAGGCAGCTTTTAAATCATTGATGTACAACAGGAGAAAAAGGGGTCAGAGAACACTTCCTTGTGGTACTCCACAGTTTAAACAGACTCTTCTATACATATTCATCTTAGTATCTTTCCCACTCTGTGTCTCCAGCCTCATTCTCCCCCTACCTCCCACTCTGTCTCCCCAGCCCTGTTCTCTCCCTACCTCCCACTCTGTGTCTCCAGCCCTGTTCTCTCCCTACCTCCCACTCTGTCCCCCCAGCCATGTTCTCTCCCTTACCTCCCACTCTGTCTCCCCAGCCCTGTTCTCTCCCTACCTCCCACTCTGTCTCCCCAGCCCTGTTCTCTCCCTACCTCCCACTCTGTCTCCCCAGCCCTGTTCTCTCCCTACCTCCCATTCTGTGTCTCCAGCCCCGTTCTCTCCCTACCTCCCACTCTGTCTCCCCAGCCCTGTTCTCTCCCTACCTCCCACTCTGTCTCCCCAGCCCCGTTCTCTCCCTACCTCCCACTCTGTGTCCCCAGCCCCGTTCTCTCCCTACCTCCCACTCTGTGTCTCCAGCCCTGTTCTCTCCCTACCTCCCACACTCTCTCCAGCCCCGTTCTCTCCCTACCTCCCACTCTGTCTCCAGCCCTGTTCTCTCCCTACCTCCCACTCTGTGTCCCCAGCCCTGTTCTCTCCCTACCTCCCACTCTGTGTCTCCAGCCCTCTTCTCTCCCTACCTCCCACTCTGTCTCCCCAGCCCTGTTCTCTCCCTACCTCCCACTCTGTGTCTCCAGCCCTGTTCTCTCCCTACCTCCCACTCTGTGTCTCCAGCCCTGTTCTCTCCCTACCTCCCACTCTGTCTCCAAGGCTACAAAACACACGCTGAAGCACTTTTCACCGACCTTTCTCTCCCTACCTCCCGCTCTGTTTTGTCCAGGCTCAGAGGACCGTGTTGAACCAGACAGAGGAAGTGAACCAGAGACTGGGTCGGGCCTTGCAGACCCACAGTGAGCTGCAGGACCAGCTGAGTGAGGCACGCAGTAAGCTGGGCCAGGCCACTCTGGTGAGTGGCAGGGTTGGGATCAATTCCATTTCATTTCAGGAAACCTTTGTTCATCACTCAAAGGGACAGACAGCATGAACTCTAGTCCTGGACTAGAAAAAACATAGTCAATGGACGTTCTTTTTAATCCAGAGGACTGCGCTTAATCAGTGTTTGGGAAACCAACCCAAAGTCCTCTTTCACTTCACCGACGGGTCCTAACCACCCTCTCTGTCGAGCAGGAGGGGGACCTTCTGACCTCCAAGGTGTTGCGGCTGGAGGACAGTGTGGAGGACCTGAAGATCAAGCTGACCGCGGCCATGTCTGACAAGGACCGCTTACTGCAGGTCTCCGTCCATCCTCTGTCTACTAGCTAAACACTGTGGCCCCAATCCTAACTTCACATCCATGCATGATGAGTTATCGTGCAAATATTCCATTAACATCCAAAGTGTGATCATCGAGATAAGGGCATCTCGAGTATAACGATGCACAGATCCAAAAGTATTTGTGCATAGATGCTTTGTCTTGATGAACACCTGCGTATGTTCTGTCATGTACAGGAGAAGGCAGACCTGCACCAGCATGCTCAGGATCTGGAGCTGCAGTTGGAGAGGGCCCAGAGAGGCAGGGAAGGCTACACGGACCAGGTGTGTGAGCTCAGCAACCAGCTGGCTGAGGCCAAGGCTCACACCAACAGGCAGGGGCAGGACACTGTGCAGATGAAACAGGAACTTCTGACTGTGACAGAGGTGTGAAGTTTGAAAGAACTTGGTTTGGTTATGGACTGTGACGTAGCAGGTTTAAAAAATTCTGGGAATAAAAAATAAAAAAGGGGAAACTTTCTATTAAAACATTTCTGAAACGTTCCGTATATATTTACCAGAACAATGGACCCTAAAAGGTGAAACTTTATATTAATTATATTAATTATTTAAATATAAATTATTTTTAATTATATTAAACCCTATTTCTGGTCCCAGTGCTGTACCTGTTGGTTCCACTTGTTGAGCTGAATGGTTCTGTACTCTGTGACTGAATTTTCTTCCTTGCTTAAGTGTTCCGTATCCCGTCTGAATGTTTAACCACCATCTATCACTTTGATATTGGACAGATGAATGAAAAGATGACATCAGAGCTGGAGATGGTCAGACAGAGGCTGGAGTCCTCATTGGCTCAGCTGCATGAGCTGGGGGCGGAGAGAGTCATCCACACCAATCAGATCGCAGCTCTGGAGACGGAGCGCTCGCAGCTGATTGGAGAGAAGCAGGAGTTGACGAGTTCTATTGGACGGGATGGAAGACAGGAGGAGGAAGTGACAGAGTTGAGGGAGAGTTGTTGTCAGCTCAGGTGAGAGGAATAACAGACTGCAGATGTACATTTGGAGATCACCACTTGGTACCATAGCCTTAAGCTCAAATCAACCCCTAACTGTGACCCCGACCCTTAGGCCAAGATCCTAGATGACAATTTCACCAGAGTGTGAGATAGAGATACTACCCGTTGTTGCGGTGACTGTATTGCCGCCACACTGGCAGTCATGAGTAATGACCGCAGTAAAATTCCACGTGACTGTTGAGTCGCAGTAATCTCCTCTTGTTCGCTTTGTACATGCGTTGGTAGTACCCAACTCGCTAATGACCATCAGGTCCTAATGGCCTGGTACTCAGGTCTCTATAGTCCCTCCATCAGGTCCTAATGGCCTGGTACTCAGGTCTCTATAGTCCCTCCATCAGGTCCTAATGGCCTGGTACTCAGGTCTCTATTGTTCCTCCATCAGGTCCTAATGGCCTGGTACTCAGGTCTCTATTGTTCCTCCATCAGGTCCTAATGGCCTGGTACTCAGGTCTCTATAGTCCCTCCATCAGGTCCTAATGGCCTGGTACTCAGGTCTCTATTGTTCCTCCATCAGGTCCTAATGGCCTGGTACTCAGGTCTCTATTGTTCCTCCATCAGGTCCTAATGGCCTGGTACTCAGGTCTCTATTGTTCCTCCATCAGGTCCTAATGGCCTGGTACTCAGGTCTCTATTGTTCCTCCATCAGGTCCTAATGGCCTGGTACTCAGGTCTCTATTGTTCCTCCATCAGGTCCTAATGGCCTGGTACTCAGGTCTCTATAGTCCCTCCATCAGGTCCTAATGGCCTGGTACTCAGGTCTCTATAGTCCCTCCATCAGGTCCTAATGGCCTGGTACTCAGGTCTCTATTGTTCCTCCATCAGGTCCTAATGGCCTGGTACTCAGGTCTCTATTGTTCCTCCATCAGGTCCTAATGGCCTGGTACTCAGGTCTCTATTGTTCCTCCATCAGGTCCTAATGGCCTGGTACTCAGGTCTCTATTGTTCCTCCATCAGGTCCTAATGGCCTGGTACTCAGGTCTCTATTGTTCCTCCATCAGGTCCTAATGGCCTGGTACTCAGGTCTCTATTGTTCCTCCATCAGGTCCTAATGGCCTGGTACTCAGGTCTCTATTGTTCCTCCATCAGGTCCTAATGGCCTGGTACTCAGGTCTCTATTGTTCCTCCATCAGGTCCTAATGGCCTGGTACTCAGGTCTCTATTGTTCCTCCATCAGGTCCTAATGGCCTGGTACTCAGGTCTCTATTGTTCCTCCATCAGGTCCTAATGGCCTGGTACTCAGGTCTCTATAGTCCCTCCATCAGGTCCTAATGGCCTGGTACTTAGGGCTCTATTGTTCCTCCATCAGGTCACTAATGGCCTGGTACTCAGGTCTCTAATTGTTCCTCCATCAGGTCACTAATGGCCTGGTACTCAGGTCTCTATAGTCCCTCCATCAGGTCCTAATGGCCTGGTACTCAGGTCTCTATTGTTCCTCCATCAGGTCCTAATGGCCTGGTACTCAGGTCTCTATAGTCCCTCCATCAGGTCCTAATGGCCTGGTACTCAGGGCTCTATTGTTCCTCCATCAGGTCCTAATGGCCTGGTACTCAGGGCTCTATTGTTCCTCCATCAGGTCCTAATGGCCTGGTACTCAGGGCTCTATTGTTCCTCCATCAGGTCCTAATGGCCTGGTACTCAGGTCTCTATTGTTCCTCCATCAGGTCACTAATGGCCTGGTACTCAGGTCTCTATTGTTCCTCCATCAGGTCCTAATGGCCTGGTACTCAGGTCTCTATAGTCCCTCCATCAGGTCCTAATGGCCTGGTACTCAGGGCTCTATTGTTCCTCCATCAGGTCCTAATGGCCTGGTACTCAGGGCTCTATTGTTCCTCCATCAGGTCCTAATGGCCTGGTACTCAGGGCTCTATTGTTCCTCCATCAGGTCCTAATGGCCTGGTACTCAGGTCTCTATTGTTCCTCCATCAGGTCACTAATGGCCTGGTACTCAGGTCTCTATTGTTCCTCCATCAGGTCACTAATGGCCTGGTACTCAGGGCTCTATTGTTCCTCCATCAGGTCACTAATGGCCTGGTACTCAGGTCTCTATTGTTCCTCCATCAGGTCACTAATGGCCTGGTACTTAGGGCTCTATTGTTCCTCCATCAGGTCACTAATGGCCTGGAACTCAGGTCTCTATTGTTCCTCCATCAGGTCCTAATGGCCTGGTACTCAGGGCTCTATTGTTCCTCCATCAGGTCACTAATGGCCTGGAACTCAGGTCTCTATTGTTCCTCCATCAGGTCCTAATGGCCTGGTACTTAGGGCATTAGTGATTAGTCTGATATATTCCGCTTGACAGGTGATATTCCGCTTGACAGGCGATATTCCGCTTGACAGGCGATATTCCGCAGGTGATATTCCGCTTGACAGGTGATATTCCGCTTGACAGGTGATATTCCGCGATATTCCGCTTGGCAGGTGATATTCCGCTTGACAGGTGATATTCCGCCTAGACTCCGTACACCATGGGTTTTCCAACTCTGTCCCTGCAGCTACACAACACTTCAATCTGTTCAGGAACATCAATAGTAACATGCCCGCTCGAGGAGATGGAAACACACAGTGTTGAGATATTCTGTAACTAAAAGGTAATTGTGTCAGCCTATTAATTATAAATGACAGACATACTACTAGGCTATTCAAAATCCAATACAAATTCACTGTAATTGTAGGCTAACTGTAAGCCGCCCTGCAAAATCAATGAACCAATTGCATCGTCAAGGCATACATTCTCTCCCAGACTCATGGATAGTAAGTTTGCAGTGTAGCACAAGGTAACCAGTCCATCCAGTATGCATAATAATACAGTCCACAATCAAAGGGGATTACTAGAATTTGTTTAATTTTGGAGAATAGGCTAGTAGAATATCACCTGTCAAGCGGAATATCGCCTATCAAGCGGAATATCGCCTGTCAAGCGGAATATCACCTGTCAAGAGGAATATCACCTGTCAAGCGGAATATCACCTGTCAAGAGGAATATCACCTGTCAAGCGGAATATCACCTGTCAAGAGGAATATCACCTGTCAAGCGGAATATCACCTGTCAAGAGGAATATCACCTATCAAGCGGAATATCACCTGTCAAGCGGAATATCACCTGTCAAGCGGAATATCACCTGTCAAGAGGAATATCACCTGTCAAGCGGAATATCACCTGTCAAGAGGAATATCACCTGTCAAGAGGAATATCACCTGTCAAGAGGAATATCACCTGTCAAGCGGAATATCGCCTGGCAAGCGGAATATTGCCTGTCAAGCGGAATATCACCTGTCAAGAGGAATATCACCTATCAAGAGGAAGATGATCACTTGATGAGAGAACTAGAACTCTAGAAATCTAGCCTCTAGGGCCTGTTTCAGATGATCACTTGATGAGAGAACTAGAACTCTAGAAATCTAGCCTCTAGGGCCTGTTTCAGATGATCACTTGATGAGAGAACTAGAACTCTAGAAATCTAGCCTCTAGGGCCTGTTTCAGATGATCACTTTTACACTCAACATATCCACTTCATATGCCCACACGCTCCGGAATGGGAAAAACATTCAATTATATTCTTCTTACTATAAAAATCCTATGATTTAAAATAATGGCATGGGACTTGTAAGTATATCTTATCAGCTAAATGAACAGGCCTACAGCCCTATGGTATGGAGCATAGCCAGATAACATACAGTATCTAGTCTGATAAATGAACAAGTCTATAGCCAGATAACATACAGTATCTAGTCTGATAAATGAACAGGCCTACAGTCTATAGCCAGATAACATACAGTATCTAGTCTGATAAATGAACAACCCTACAGTCTATAGCCAGATAACATACAGTATCTAGTCTGATAAATGAACAAGACTACAGCCTATAGCCAGATAACATACAGAATCTAGTGTGATAAATGAACAAGCCTACAGTCTATATCATAGTCAGATAACATACAGTATCTAGTCTGATAAATGAACAAGTCTACAGCCCTATAACCAGATAACATACAGTATCTAGTCTGATAAATGAACAAACCTACAGTCTATAGCCAGATAACATACAGTATCTAGTCTGATAAATGAACAAGCCTACAGTCTATATCATAGTCAGATAACATACAGTATCTAGTCTGATAAATGAACAACCCTACAGTCTATAGCCAGATAACATACAGTATCTAGTCTGATAAATGAACAAGACTACAGCCTATAGCCAGATAACATACAGTATCTAGTCTGATAAATGAACAGGCCTACAGTCTATATCATAGAGCATAGCCAGATAACATACAGTAGACCAACTCATATTCTGTTCTTCTGAAATACATTTTCTTCATATCATAATGTTTCTTTAGACCTGAATAAAAATAAATCATGGATTTATTGTGATGGTGTAATATTAAATTGATTTATTAGACTTAAAAAAATACATTTTTTAATGTAGAGGGTCCAAAGGCTTGTTTGTGTGAAGGCCTGGAGTTGTTAAACGTGTTTATGTTAATTAACAGTCCATTACCGAGAGACACGTTTTTTGACTTTTTTATGACAATGACCGGCTGACACAATTTCATGACTGCCACAGGCCTATTTACACCTATCCAATCCTCTCAGATCTACACAAGTGCATTGTGGGTAGAGGCTATGGGGTTGATTTGTGTTTCGCAATGTCTTTAACACAACAACTATGGACATGCATTAATGATAGGATTGTCATCGTTAACGTCAATAACATCACATCACATCACCAGTGAATCCCAGGATGCCTTGGAGTCAGAGAACCAGAGGCTGCACGAATGCTGCCTGACCTTGGAGGCGGAGCTCCTGGAAAAGGAGGAGGGGCTGTGTCAGAAGGGGGAGGAGCTGCAGCGGTTGGAGGCTGAGTCGGCTCAGAACATGGAGGAGCTGAGGGGTGTGGCCTCACACTGGAGCGAGAAGTGGCAGGATGTGGCTATGGCGTTACAATCCACCCAGGCAGAACTAGAGGAACTCAGAGAGAAGAACCCTGGAGATACAGTAAGATGAGATTGTCTCTAACGTACCGTGGCTGCAGAATAAATAAAAACAGTAAATTAAATAAAAATTGGTCAATCAATTGATCAAGCAATCACCTTATTTTGCGTACCCTAGCTGTTCTGTATTGTTGAGATCCGTGTAGTTGTGTGATTTGTGGCTTTCAGCTTCAAGAGGAGGTGGTACGGCTGAAGGTGGAGGTTGAGAGACTTCAGACACAGGGACAGAGAGACAAGTGAGCGTGGACAATCCGGACGGACATTTCGATTAGACCGATTTATGAATCCCAGACATTTCAAATGTCTGTAATTTTAACCATTACATGAATGTGTTCTTCGTTCAGGGAAGAGATTCAGACTCTTCATCAGCACTGGGCCAGTAAAGAGGCGGAGCTGAGCAGAGTCATTAAAGATGCCGGTTCTCTGCTGAAGGTAGAGCTGAACGCTTGTAAACAACAGTTGGAGCTGGAGAGGAGCCGGACTCGGGCTCTACACAACAGACTCAAAGTTAAAGACAACCCTCATATCTTGGGTAAAAAGTTTAATTTATTAATTAATTTGTTCAGCAATTCATTTATTCATAAATACATTCAAAGGGAATAGAGCAGTGATAGGAAACCGTGGCCCTGGAGGACCGCAGGTACGTTGTGTTTTGGATTTAACCGACCTGGAAGAGCAGGTGTGAAAAAATGTAGACAATCACTGATAATGATCAATTAACTAAGTTTCTCAGTGTGCTGCCTAGTTGTCTCAAAATCCTGCAGTACCAATGGCACTCCAGGAACAGGGTTACCAAACCCCTGGAATAGAGTGAGGATCTTTCTGTCTGTGGTGCCAGTGGTGCACTACAAAACACAAGGAGTTGACACTGTTGTCCTCTGCAGGTAGGGGAATGGTAGAAACGTTTGATAAAGGGACAGAGACAGAGTGAGTATGATCCCATTCTTCTATTAAATATATCATAATGAAGTATTTTCTACGAACGTAGAACCAGGACTACTTGCACAAGCATAGTAAGGTTTCAATTATGAAGAATCTAAATATCGTATGTCTCTAGATTCTGAATGCACTTAAATGCATCTTGATTTACGCACAGAGATGCAGAGAGACACAGACACAGAGACACATTACATGGAGACATAGAGACACAGGAATATTTTCATTTTGTCTTTCCTAGTATACTACCACAGACACGGGATGAACAGGTCTCGCTGGAGGAGCTGGGCCAGGTGAGGGAAGAGCTACTGATGGTCTCCCTGGAGGAGGTGGATGGGGGCCAGGTGAGGGTAGAGCTACTGGAGGAGGTGGATGGGGCCCAGGTGAGGGCAGAGCTACTGATGGTCTCCCTGGAGGAGGTGGATGGGGGCCAGGTGAGGGCAGAGCTACTGGAGGAGGTGGATGGGGCCCAGGTGAGGGCAGAGCTACGGATGGTCTCCCTGGAGGAGGTGGGTGGGGGCCAGGTGAGGGCAGAGCTACTGGAGGAGGTGGATGGGGCCCAGGTGAGGGCAGAGCTACTGATGGTCTCCCTGGAGGAGCTGGGCCAGGTGAGGGCAGAGCTACAGATAGTCTCCCTGGAGGAGGTGGATGGGGGCCAGGTGAGGGCAGAGCTACAGATGGTCTCCCTGGAGGAGGTGGATGGGGGCCAGGTGAGGGCAGAGCTACAGATGGTCTCCCTGGAGGAGGTGGATGGGGCCCAGGTGAGGGCAGAGCTACTGGAGGAGGTGGATGGGGGCCAGGTGAGGGCAGAGCTACAGATGGTCTCCCTGGAGGAGGTGTGGATGGGGGCAAGGTGAGGGTAGAGTTACTGGAGGTGGATGGGGCCCAGGTGAAGGCAGAGCTACAGATGGTCTCCCTGGAGGAAGTGGATGGGGGCCAGGTGAGGGCAGAGCTACTGGAGGAGGTGGATGGGGGCCAGGTGAGGGCAGAGCTACTGGAGGAGGTGGATGGGGGCCAGGTGAGGGCAGAGCTACTGGAGGAGGTGGATGGGGCCCAAGTGAGGGCAGAGCTACTGGAGCAGGTGGATGGGGCACAGGTAAGGGTAGACCTACAGATGGTCTCCATGGAGGAGGTGGATGGGGCCCAGGTGAGGGGCAGCGCTACAGATGGTCTCCATGGAGGAGGTGGATGGGGCCCAGGTGAGGGCAGAGCTACTGGAGCAGGTGGATGGGGCCCAGGTGAGGGTAGACCTACAGATGGTCTCCATGGAGGAGGTGGATGGGGCCCAGGTGAGGGTAGACCTACAGATGGTCTCCATGGAGGAGGTGGATGGGGCCCAGGTGAGGGTAGACCTACAGATGGTCTCCATGGAGGAGGTGGATGGGGCCCAGGTGAGGGTAGACCTACAGATGGTCTCCATGGAGGAGGTGGATGGGGCCCAGGTGAGGGTAGACCTACAGATGGTCTCCATGGAAGAGGTGGATGGGGCCCAGGTGAGGGTAGACCTACAGATGGTCTCCATGGAGGAGGTGGATGGGGCCCAGGTGAGGGTAGACCTACAGATGGTCTCCATGAAGGAGGTGGATGGGGCCCAGGTGAGGGTAGACCTACAGATGGTCTCCATGGAGGAGGTGGATGGGGCCCAGGTGAGGGCAGAGCTACTGGAGCAAGTGGATGGGGCCCAGGTGAGGCGCAGAGCTACATAAAGGCGTGGGACATGTTGAGGGACAGAGACACTAAACTGGAGGAGCAGCAACATGAGCTACAGTCAGCCAGGGGACAGGTGGGGTAGACAGTTAATCAATCAATTAAACAATCAGACAATTTGTTCATGTGTTTCCCTCTTCTGCACATCCTGACTGTCATGAGGTGTCACAGCTAAATAGTGAACTTCAGAGGCTGGAGCTGGAAGTGGCAGAGAGAGAAGAGCACCTGAGGGAGAAGTATGTCAGCCTTATCTGTAACATGTACATTTTGAAAATGAACAGCTAAATTAAATCTCTCACAGCTAATCCAAAAATGACCCACGATGAGAGAATGTAGTCTGACGTGTCATTGTCCCGTTTGCAGGGAACATGCTCTGAGGAGTCTGGAGAGACTGAGAGATGCCGAGAGGACAGAGACGCAAATCAAGGTTTCTACACTGGAGTTGAAGGTATTGAAGGGCTCTGATCACTTTTCAAGGGAATTACTGTATATCTGTGACGTTTTGTCCATCATGAAAGATACCTCCCACTTTCTCTCTCTCTCTCTCTCTCTTTTGCTTTTTCTATCACTCTTTCTCCTCCCCCCGCTCTCTCTCATTGCCACAGTTGATTAACCTAAAGGAGCAGGCCGGTGGAGAAGGCCTATGTCATGGAGGCCAAGAACAAGCTCAGCACACTGACTCACTGAGGTCTCAGCTAGAGGGTAAGGGGTTTCTATGGGAAGAGCAGGAGAAGCCACTGGAATCATTGCACTACTGCGTTGAACTTCTAAACACGCACTTTCTCCAACACACTTTGTCTTGCTCACAGAGAGCAGGAGGAGAGCCAATCAGCTGCAACAGGAGAGAGACCAGGCAGTTCAGAGGCTACAGACTCTCCGCCGGCTATATCAGGTAGACTATACACAGACCGTGTTCCATCAGGTAGACTATACACATAGACAGTGTTCCATCAGGTAGACTATACACATAGACAGTGTTCCATCAGGTAGACTATACACAGACAGTGTTCCATCAGGTAGACTATACACAGACAGTGTTCCATCAGGTAGACTATACACAGACAGTGTTCCATCAGGTAGACTATACACAGACAGTGTTCCATCAGGTAGACTATACACAGACAGTGTTCCATCAGGTAGACTATACACACAGACAGTGTTCCATCAGGTAGACTATACACAGACAGTGTTCCATCAGGTAGACTATACACATAGACAGTGTTCCAACAGGTAGACTATACACAGACAGTGTTCCATCAGGTAGACTATACATATAGACAGTGTGCCATCAGGTAGACTATACACATAGACAGTGTTCCATCAGGTAGACTATACACAGACAGTGTTCCATCAGGTAGACTATACACAGACAGTGTTCCATCAGGTAGACTATACACATAGACAGTGTTCCAACAGGTAGACTATACACAGACAGTGTTCCATCAGGTAGACTATACACAGACAGTGTTCCAACAGGTAGACTATACACAGACAGTGTTCCAACAGGTAGACTATACACATAGACCGTGTTCCATCAGGTAGACTATACACATAGACCGTGTTCCATCTGGTAGACTATACACACAGACAGTGTTCCATCAGGTAGACTACACACAGACAGTGTTCCATCAGGTAGACTATACACAGACAGTGTTCCATCAGGTAGACTATACACAGACAGTGTTCCATCAGGTAGACTATACACAGACAGTGTTCCATCAGGTAGACTATACACAGACAGTGTTCCATCAGGTAGACTATACACACAGACAGTGTTCCATCAGGTAGACTACACACAGACAGTGTTCCATCAGGTAGACTATACACAGACAGTGTTCCATCAGGTAGACTATACACACAGACAGTGTTCCATCAGGTAGACTATACACAGACAGTGTTCCATCAGGTAGACTATACACATAGACAGTGTTCCAACAGGTAGACTATACATATAGACAGTGTGCCATCAGGTAGACTATACACATAGACAGTGTTCCAACAGGTAGACTATACATATAGACAGTGTGCCATCAGGTAGACTATACATATAGACAGTGTGCCATCAGGTTGACTATACATATAGACAGTGTTCCACAATCTAGTTCGAGAAACCTTTAGCTTGGTCCCAGATAGTTTTTTGCGGCATACCAAATGCCAAATATCTGTGACCAGGCAAGGGTTAAACACTACCATGTCTCATTACAGCTACTGAGGAAAGAGTCAGTTTATCCAGACAATATGAGTCATGCCTTTCCTTATCTACAGGCTACGGAACAGAAAGCAGCTGCTGGCAGCAAGAAAGAGAAAACGGTTTGTGTGGATAACATAGTGAACCAGGATAAACAGAGAAGACTGGTAACAGAACAGGTACAGTAGACTGTTAGAGCAGAACAGGTACAGTAGACTGTTAGAACAGGTACAGTAGACTGTTAGAACAGGTACAGTAGACTGTTAGAACAGGTACAGTAGACTGTTAGAACAGGTACAGTAGACTGTTAGACAGGTATAGTAGACTGTTAGAACAGGTACAGTAGACTGTTAGACAGGTACAGTAGACTGTTAGACAGGTACAGTAGACTGTTAGAACAGGTACAGTAGACTGTTAGAACAGGTACAGTAGACTGTTAGACAGGTACAGTAGACTGTTAGACAGGTACAGTAGACTGTTAGACAGGTACAGTAGACTGTTAGAACAGGTACAGTAGACTGTTAGAACAGGTACAGTAGACTGTTCGAACAGGTACAGTAGACTGTTAGAACAGAACAGGTACAGTAGACTGTTAGAACAGAACAGGTACAGTAGACTGTTAGAACAGGTACAGTAGACTGTTAGAACAGGTACAGTAGACTGTTAGAACAGGTACAGTAGACTGTTAGAACAGGTACAGTAGACTGTTAGAACAGGTATAGTAGACTGTTAGAACAGGTATAGTAGACTGTTAGAACAGGTATAGTAGACTGTTAGAACAGGTATAGTAGACTGTTAGAACAGGTACAGTAGACTGTTAGAACAGGTACAGTAGACTGTTAGAACAGGTACAGTAGACTGTTAGAACAGAACAGGTACAGTAGACTGTTAGAACAGAACAGGTACAGTAGACTGTTAGAACAGGTACAGTAGACTGTTAGAACAGGTACAGTAGACTGTTAGAACAGAACAGGTACAGTAGACCGTTAGAACAGGTACAGTAGACTGTTAGAACAGGTACAGTAGACTGTTAGAACAGAACAGGTACAGTAGACTGTTAGAACAGGTACAGTAGACTGTTAGAACAGAACAGGTACAGTAGACTGTTAGAACAGAACAGGTACAGTAGACTGTTAGAACAGAACAGGTACAGTAGACTGTTAGAACAGGTACAGTAGACTGTTAGAACAGGTATAGTAGACTGTTAGAACAGAACAGGTACAGTAGACTGTTAGAACAGGTACAGTAGACTGTTAGAACAGGTATAGTAGACTGTTAGAACAGGTACAGTAGACTGTTAGAACAGAACAGGTACAGTAGACTGTTAGAACAGAACAGGTACAGTAGACTGTTAGAACAGAACAGGTACAGTAGACTGTTAGAACAGGTACAGTAGACTGTTAGAACAGGTATAGTAGACTGTTAGAACAGAACAGGTATAGTAGACTGTTAGACAGGTACAGTAGACTGTTAGAACAGGTACAGTAGACTGTTAGAACAGGTACAGTAGACTGTTAGACAGGTATAGTAGACTGTTAGAACAGGTACAGTAGACTGTTAGACAGGTATAGTAGACTGTTAGAACAGGTACAGTAGACTGTTAGACAGGTATAGTAGACTGTTAGAACAGGTACAGTAGACTGTTAGAACAGGTACAGTAGACTGTTAGAACAGGTACAGTAGACTGTTAGAACAGAACAGGTACAGTAGACTGTTAGAACAGGTACTGTAGACTGTTAGACAGGTACAGTAGACTGTTAGAACAGGTACAGTAGACTGTTAGAACAGGTACAGTAGACTGTTAGACAGGTATAGTAGACTGTTAGAACAGGTACAGTAGACTGTTAGACAGGTATAGTAGACTGTTAGAACAGGTACAGTAGACTGTTAGACAGGTATAGTAGACTGTTAGAACAGGTACAGTAGACTGTTCGAACAGGTACAGTAGACTGTTAGAACAGAACAGGTACAGTAGACTGTTAGAACAGGTACAGTAGACTGTTAGAACAGAACAGGTACAGTAGACTGTTAGAACAGGTGCAGTAGACTGTTAGAACAGGTACAGTAGACTGTTAGAACAGGTACAGTAGACTGTTAGACAGGTATAGTAGACTGTTAGAACAGGTACAGTAGACTGTTAGACAGGTATAGTAGACTGTTAGAACAGAACAGGTACAGTAGACTGTTAGAACAGGTACAGTAGACTGTTAGAACAGGTACAGTAGACTGTTAGAACAGAACAGGTACAGTAGACTGTTAGAACAGGTGCAGTAGACTGTTAGAACAGGTACAGTAGACTGTTAGACAGGTACAGTAGACTGTTAGAACAGGTATAGTAGACTGTTAGAACAGGTATAGTAGACTGTTAGAACAGGTACAGTAGACTGTTAGAACAGAACAGGTACAGTAGACTGTTAGACAGGTACAGTAGACTGTTAGAACAGGTACAGTAGACTGTTAGACAGGTACAGTAGACTGTTAGAACAGGTATAGTAGACTGTTAGAACAGGTATAGTAGACTGTTAGAACAGGTACAGTAGACTGTTAGAACAGGTACAGTAGACTGTTAGAACAGAACAGGTATAGTAGAATGTTAGAACAGGTACAGTAGACTGTTAGAACAGAACAGGTACAGTAGACTGTTAGAACAGGTACAGTAGACTGTTAGAACAGGTACAGTAGACTGTTAGAACAGAACAGGTATAGTAGAATGTTAGAACAGGTACAGTAGACTGTTAGACAGGTATAGTAGACTGTTAGAACAGGTACAGTAGACTGTTAGAACAGAACAGGTATAGTAGACTGTTAGAACAGGTACAGTAGACTGTTAGAACAGGTACAGTAGACTGTTAGAACAGGTACAGTAGACTGTTAGAACAGAACAGGTATAGTAGAATGTTAGAACAGGTACAGTAGACTGTTAGACAGGTATAGTAGACTGTTAGAACAGGTACAGTAGACTGTTAGAACAGGTATAGTAGACTGTTAGAACAGGTACAGTAGACTGTTAGACAGGTATAGTAGACTGTTAGAACAGGTACAGTAGACTGTTCGAACAGGTACAGTAGACTGTTAGACAGGTATAGTAGACTGTTAGAACAGGTACAGTAGACTGTTAGAACAGGTACAGTAGACTGTTAGAACAGGTACAGTAGACTGTTAGACAGGTATAGTAGACTGTTAGAACAGGTACAGTAGACTGTTAGAACAGGTATAGTAGACTGTTAGAACAGGTACAGTAGACTGTTAGACAGGTATAGTAGACTGTTAGAACAGGTACAGTAGACTGTTCGAACAGGTACAGTAGACTGTTAGACAGGTATAGTAGACTGTTAGAACAGGTACAGTAGACTGTTAGAACAGGTACAGTAGACTGTTAGAACAGGTATAGTAGACTGTTAGAACAGGTACAGTAGACTGTTAGACAGGTATAGTAGACTGTTAGAACAGGTACAGTAGACTGTTCGAACAGGTACAGTAGACTGTTAGACAGGTATAGTAGACTGTTAGAACAGGTACAGTAGACTGTTAGAACAGGTACAGTAGACTGTTAGAACAGGTACAGTAGACTGTTAGAACAGGTACAGTAGACTGTTAGAACAGAACAGGTACAGTAGACTGTTAGAACAGAACAGGTACAGTAGACTGTTAGAACAGGTACAGTAGACTGTTAGACAGGTATAGTAGACTGTTAGAACAGGTACAGTAGACTGTTAGAACAGAACAGGTATAGTAGACTGTTAGAACAGGTACAGTAGACTGTTAGAACAGAACAGGTGCAGTAGACTGTTAGAACAGGTACAGTAGACTGTTAGAACAGGTACAGTAGACTGTTAGACAGGTACAGTAGACTGTTAGAACAGGTATAGTAGACTGTTAGAACAGGTACAGTAGACTGTTAGAACAGGTACAGTAGACTGTTAGACAGGTATAGTAGACTGTTAGAACAGGTACAGTAGACTGTTAGAACAGGTACAGTAGACTGTTAGACAGGTATAGTAGACTGTTAGAACAGGTACAGTAGACTGTTAGACAGGTATAGTAAGTAGACTGTTAGAACAGATACAGTAGACTGTTAGAACAGGTACAGTAGACTGTTAGAACAGGTACAGTAGACTGTTAGAACAGAACAGGTGCAGTAGACTGTTAGAACAGGTACAGTAGACTGTTATAACAGGTACAGTAGACTGTTAGAACAGGTATAGTAGACTGTTAGAACAGGTATAGTAGACTGTTAGAACAGGTACAGTAGACTGTTAGAACAGAACAGGTACAGTAGACTGTTAGAACAGGTACAGTAGACTGTTAGAACAGGTACAGTAGACTGTTAGAACAGAACAGGTACAGTAGACCGTTAGAACAGGTACAGTAGACTGTTAGAACAGGTACAGTAGACTGTTAGAACAGAACAGGTACATTAGACTGTTAGAACATGTACAGTAGACTGTTAGAACAGAACAGGTACAGTAGACTGTTAGAACAGGTACAGTAGACTGTTAGAACAGAACAGGTACAGTAGACTGTTAGAACAGAACAGGTACAGTAGACTGTTAGAACAGAACAGGTACAGTAGACTGTTAGAACAGAACAGGTACAGTAGACTGTTAGAACAGGTACAGTAGACTGTTAGAACAGGTACAGTAGACTGTTAGAACAGAACAGGTACAGTAGACTGTTAGAACAGGTGCAGTAGACTGTTAGAACAGGTACAGTAGACTGTTAGAACAGAACAGGTACAGTAGACCGTTAGAACAGGTATAGTAGACTGTTAGAACAGGTATAGTAGACTGTTAGAACAGGTGCAGTAGACTGTTAGAACAGAACAGGTACAGTAGACTGTTAGAACAGGTATAGTAGACTGTTAGACAGGTACAGTAGACTGTTAGAACAGGTGCAGTAGACTGTTAGAACAGGTACAGTAGACTGTTAGAACAGGTACAGTAGACTGTTAGAACAGGTACAGTAGACTGTTAGAACAGAACAGGTACAGTAGACTGTTAGAACAGGTACAGTAGACTGTTAGAACAGGTACAGTAGACTGTTAGAACAGGTACAGTAGACTGTTAGAACAGGTACAGTAGACTGTTAGAACAGAACAGGTACAGTAGACTGTTAGAACAGGTACAGTAGACTGTTAGAACAGAACAGGTACAGTAGACTGTTAGAACAGGTACTGTAGACTGTTAGACAGGTACAGTAGACTGTTAGAACAGGTACAGTAGACTGTTAGACAGGTATAGTAGACTGTTAGAACAGGTACAGTAGACTGTTAGACAGGTATAGTAGACTGTTAGAACAGGTACAGTAGACTGTTAGAACAGGTACAGTAGACTGTTCGAACAGGTACAGTAGACTGTTAGAACAGAACAGGTACAGTAGACTGTTAGAACAGGTACAGTAGACTGTTAGAACAGAACAGGTACAGTAGACTGTTAGAACAGGTATAGTAGACTGTTAGAACAGAACAGGTACAGTAGACTGTTAGAACAGGTACAGTAGACTGTTAGAACAGAACAGGTACAGTAGACTGTTAGAACAGGTACAGTAGACTGTTAGAACAGGTACAGTAGACTGTTAGAACAGAACAGGTACAGTAGACTGTTAGAACAGGTACAGTAGACTGTTAGAACAGGTGCAGTAGACTGTTAGAACAGGTACAGTAGACTGTTAGAACAGGTATAGTAGACTGTCAGAACAGGTACAGTAGACTGTTAGAACAGAACAGGTACAGTAGACTGTTAGAACAGGTACAGTAGACTGTTAGAACAGGTACAGTAGACTGTTAGAACAGGTACAGTAGACTGTTAGACAGGTATAGTAGACTGTTAGAACAGGTACAGTAGACTGTTAGAACAGGTATAGTAGACTGTTAGAACAGGTACAGTAGACTGTTAGACAGGTATAGTAGACTGTTAGAACAGGTACAGTAGACTGTTAGACAGGTATAGTAGACTGTTAGAACAGGTACAGTAGACTGTTAGAACAGGTACAGTAGACTGTTAGAACAGGTACAGTAGACTGTTAGAACAGGTACAGTAGACTGTTAGACAGGTATAGTAGACTGTTAGAACAGGTACAGTAGACTGTTAGAACAGAACAGGTATAGTAGACTGTTAGAACAGGTACAGTAGACTGTTAGAACAGAACAGGTGCAGTAGACTGTTAGAACAGGTACAGTAGACTGTTAGAACAGGTACAGTAGACTGTTAGAACAGGTACAGTAGACTGTTAGACAGGTATAGTAGACTGTTAGAACAGGTACAGTAGACTGTTAGAACAGGTACAGTAGACTGTTAGAACAGAACAGGTACAGTAGACTGTTAGAACAGGTACAGTAGACTGTTAGAACAGGTACAGTAGACTGTTAGAACAGGTACAGTAGACCGTTAGAACAGGTATAGTAGACTGTTAGAACAGGTATAGTAGACTGTTAGAACAGGTACAGTAGACTGTTAGAACAGGTACAGTAGACTGTTAGAACAGAACAGGTATAGTAGACTGTTAGAACAGGTATAGTAGACTGTTAGAACAGGTACAGTAGACTGTTAGACAGGTACAGTAGACTGTTAGAACAGGTACAGTAGACTGTTAGAACAGAACAGGTATAGTAGAATGTTAGAACAGGTACAGTAGACTGTTAGAACAGAACAGGTACAGTAGACTGTTAGACAGGTACAGTAGACTGTTAGAACAGGTACAGTAGACTGTTAGAACAGAACAGACTTATAGAAGCTCCTCTCTTTGGTGTATTATGTGATATTTACATCATTGTTTGGATGATCAGCTGAAGAGTCTATTTAAGGAGCGTGAGCAGTTGGGTCAGGTCTATGGAGGAGGAGGAGGAGGAGGAGTTCTGCAAGACTGGGCACCGAAGTCGAAGGTCATCAAGGTAAGCTCAGATGTACAAAATAATTGTTCCCCGAGCCACTTAGTTATCATTTTTGCCTTATGGCAAGGTGCTCCATCATGCTGGGAAAGGCATTGTTCGTCACCAAACTGTTCCTGGGTGGTTGGGAGAAGTTGCTCTCGGAGGATGTGTTGGTACCATTCTTTATTCATGGCTGTGTTCTTAGGCAAAAATTGTGAGTGAGCCCACTCCCTTGGCTGAGAAGCAACCCCACACATGAATGGTCTCAGGATGCTTTACTGTTGGCATGACTCAGGACTGATGGTAGCTCTCACCTTGTCTTCTCCAGACAAGCTTTACGGATGCCACAAACAATCGGAAAGGGGATTCATCAGAGAAAATGACTTGACCCCAGTCCTCAACAGTCCAATCCCTGTACCTTTTGCAGAATATCAGTCTGTCCCTGATGTTTTTCCTGGACAGAAGTGGCTTCTTTGCTGCCCTTCTTGACACCAGGCCATCCTCCAAAAGTCTTCACCTCACTGTGCGTACAGATGCACTCACACCTGCCTGCTGCCATTCCTGAGCAAGCTCTGTACTGGTGGTGCCCCGATCCCGCAGCTGAATCAACTTTAGGAGACAGTCCTGGCGCTTGCTGGACTTTCTTGGGCGCCCTGAAGCCTTCTTCACAACAATTGAACCGCTCTCCTTGAAGTTCTTGATGAGCCGATAAATTATTGATTTAGGTGCAATCTTACTGGCAGCAATCTCCTTGCCTGTGAAGCCTGTCTTGTGCAAAGCAATGATGACGGCACGTGTTTCCTTGCAGGTAACCTTGGATGACAGAGGAAGAACAATGATTCCAAGCACCACCCTCTTTTGAAGCTTCCAGTCTGTTATTCGAACTCAAATCAGCATGACAGAGTGATCTCCAGGCTTGTTCTTGTCAACACTCACACCTGTGTTAACGAGAGAATCACTGACATGATGTCAGCTGGTCCTTTTGTGGCAGGGCTGAAATGCAGTGGAAATGTTTTTGGGGGATTCAGTTCATTTGCATGGCAAATAGGGACTTTGCAATTCATCTGATCACTCTTCATACCATTCTGGAGTATATGCAAATTGCCATCATACAAACTGAGGCAGCAGACTTAGTGAAAATTAATATTTGTGTCATTCTCAAAACTTTTGGCCACGACTGTACACTACCAGTCAAAAGTTTTAGAATACCTACCTATTTCTTTATTTTTACTATTTTCTACATTGTAGAATAATAGTGAAGACATCAAAACTATGAAATAACACATATGGAATCATGTAGTAACCAAAAAAGTGTTAAACACTAAATGGCGCAGTGCATCTGGAGAGGCGAAGATTGAGAGCCATGCGTCCTCCGAAACACAACCCAACCTAGCCGCACTGCTTCTTGACACAACGCACATCCAACCCGGAAGCCAGCCGCACCAACATGTCGGAGGAAACACAGTACACCTGGCGACCTGGTCAGCGCGCACTGCGCCCGGCCGGCCACAGGAGTCGCTTGTGCGCAACGAGACAAGGATATCCCTGCCGGCCAAACCCTCCCTAACCCGGACGACGCTGGGCCAATTGTGCGTCGCCCCATGGACCTCCCGGTCGTGGCCGGCTGCGACAGAGCCTGAGCCAGAATCTCTGTTGGCACTGCGATGCAGTGACTTAGACCACTGCACCACCCTGGAGGCTTATTGGGCCATTGTTCTGTTGAAAAACAAATGATAGTCCCACTAAGCCCAAACCAGATGGGATGGCATATCGCTACAGAATCCTATGGTAGCCATGCTGGTTAAAGTGTGCCTTGAATTCTAAATTAATCACAGACAATGTCACCAGCAAAGCACCCCCATATCATAACACCTCCTCCTCCATGCTTCATGGTGGGAAATACACATGCGGAGATCATCAGTTCACCCACACCACGTCTCACAAAGACACGGCGGTTGAAACCAAAAATCTCCAATTTGGACTCCAGACCAAAGGACAGATTTCCACAGGCTAATGTCCATTCCTCATGTTTCTTGGCCCAAGCTACCAACAAACTTAGTTAATCCTGGTGTCCATTAAAATAACATAAAATTGATCAGAAATACAGTGTAGACATTATTAATGTTGTAAATGACTATTGCAGCAGGAAACAGATGATTTTTAATGGACAGAAACAAAACAGAAACAAATAATTTTCTTCTGAAACTCGTCAGTCTATTCTTGTTCTGAGAAATTTCACAAGGTATTGGAGTGGCCATCACAAAGCCCTGACCTCAATCTTATAGAACATTTGTGAGCAGAACTGAAAAAGCGTGTGCGAGCAAGGAGGCCTACAAACCTGACTCAGTTACACCAGCTCTGTCAGGAGGAATGGGCCAAAATTCACCCAACTTATTTTGGGAAGCTTGTGGAAGGATACCTAAAACGTTTGACCCAAGTTAAATAATTTAAAGTGTTTCTACCAAATACACTCAATTAGTATGTAAACTTCTGACCTACTGGGAATGTGATGAAAGAAATACAAGCTGAAATAAATAATTCTCTACTATTATTCTGACATTTCACATTCTTCAAATAAAGTGGTGATCCTAACTGACCTAAGACATGGCATTTTTACTTGGATAAAATGTCAGGAATTGTGAAAAATTGAGTTTAAATGCATTTGGCTACGGTGTATGTAAACTTCCGACTTCAACTGTATGTAGTAGGTATATCTAGCAGGTATATGTAATATTATCAGGTATATGTAACAAGTATATGTAGCAAGTATATGTAATTGGTATATGTAGCAGGTATATCTAGCAGGTATATGTAGCAGGTATATCTAGCAGGTATATGTAGCAGGTGTGTCTAGCAGGTATATGTAGCAGGTGTGTCTAGCAGGTATATGTAGCAGGTATATCTAGCAGGTATATGTAGCAGGTGTGTCTAGCAGGTATATGTAGCAGGTATCAGGTATATGTAACAAGTATATGTAGCAGGTATATCTAGCAGGTATATGTAGCAGGTATATCTAGCAGGTATATGTAGCAGGTGTGTCTAGCAGGTATATGTAGCAGGTGTGTCTAGCAGGTATATGTAACAAGTATATGTAGCAGGTGTGTCTAGCAGGGATATGTAGCAGGTGTGTCTAGCAGGTATATGTAGCAGGTGTGTCTAGCAGGTATACGAGTGTCTTGCTTCAATCTACTCCTCTTTCTCTCAATCAGAACTGCCTTGACACACTACACAGCCAGAGGAAGAGAGAGAAGGAGCTGATGAGGGAGCAGCAGCAGTTTGCAGGACTGGGGCCTGTGTCTGAGGAGCAAGAAGAGGAGGACGACCCAGAGAGGGAGGTGGAGGAGGAGGTGACTCGCCTTAGGGAGGAACTCCACAGCAAGACCCACGCGGTAAGAAATCCTTCAAAGATGTAGTATGACGGCATTTATGTAGTGTTTATGAAAACTTAATGAATGACCCTATAAAGCCTTAATAATGCCACCCCCGGGTGTTTACTATACTAACTGAGTGATAAATTAGCATCTGGACCCAACATGCAGAAACTAATATCATTAAAATGGCAGCATGATATTGCATGTAGCCGCTTACACACTGAAATGAAATGACATCCTGTGATGTGTCCCTAGCTTGCAACTCATCCAGCAGATTTCTTCTCAACGCATAAACACACACACACACACACACACGCAGACTTATTTAACCCTGGCTTCTGTCTTTAATCAAACAGAAATGCAGGGGAGAGGAGGGAAAAAGAGGGGATGGGGAGAGGAGGGAAAAAGAGGAGGGGAGGGGGGAAAAGAGGAGGGGAGGGGGGAGGGGGGGAGGAGGTAAAAAGAGGAGGGGAGGGGGGAAAAGAGGAGGGGAGGGGGGAGGGGGGAGGAGGGAAGAAGAGGAGGGGAGGGGGGAAAAGAGGAGGGGAGGGGGGAGGGGGAGGAGGGAAAAAGAGGAGGGGAGGGGGGAAAAGAGGAGGGGAGGGGGGAGGGGGGGAGGAGGGAAAAAGAGGGGAGGGGGGAGGAGGGAAAAGAGGAGGGGAGGGGGGGAGGAGGAAAAAAGAGGATGGGAGGGGGGAGGAGGGAAAGGGGGAGGAGGGAAAAAGAGGAGGGGAGGAGAGGTGGGGAGGGGAGAATGAGGGAAGAGAGGGAGGGTGTGAGGAGAGAGAGAGAGAGGGGAAGAGAGAGAGAGAGAGGTGGAGAGAGAGAGAGAGGTGGAGAGAGAGAGAGGTGGAGAGAGAAAGAGAGAGAGAGAGAGGTGGAGAGAGAGAGAGAGATGGAGAGATGGAGAGAGAGAGAGAGGTGGAGAGAGAAAGAGAGAGAGAGGTGGAGAGAGAGAGAGGTGGAGAGAGAAAGAGAGAGAGAGAGAGGTGGAGAGAGAAAGAGAGAGAGAGAGATGGAGAGAGAGAGAGAGGTGGAGAGAGAAAGAGAGAGAGAGGTGGAGAGAGAAAGAGAGAGAGAGAGGTGGAGAGAGAAAGAGAGAGAGAGAGAGAGAGATGGAGAGAGAGAGAGAGGTGGAGAGAGAAAGAGAGAGAGAGAGAGAAAGAGAGAGAGAGAGAGAAAGAACTCCATAATCACTCCTCTGTGAAATGCAGCACAATAGTAATCTGACGTTACTTGTTATACTGGGGGGAATAATCCCATTTGTGGCTGAAGAGACTGGCTGACCTGGCCAGAGGCACAGATACTGACCACATGTGCTTCCACAATGGCCCCCTTTTCCCTCTATAGTGCACTACTTTTGACCAGAGCCCCATAGTTGCACCATATAGGGAATAGGGTGTCATTTGGGACTCCGACCACATCTGACGGACTAACTAACTCCCCCCTCAGAGTAGAAGAGGCCTGGACAAGGAGTTGACTTGCTTCCAAGGGGTGGCGCTACAGAGTAATGTTTGTAGTCTTACAAAACATGCCTCAAATTGGGACACATTTCTCGTCAGACACCCCCCCCCCCCCAACAAAAATGTAACTAAGCGCACGGCGTCGTTCCTTTGCCGTACACTCTTAGGAGGTGCTATCTATAATTTAAAAAGGTTATTCGGGTATACCCATAGGAGAACCCTTTGAAGAACCCCTTTTGGTTCCGAAAATGGTTCTACACGGAATCAAATAGGGTTCTCCTATTTGGGAGAACCATTTTGAAACCTTTTTTTCTGAGTGTAGAAAGTCTGGTCAAATGAAAGGAGTAGATCTGTAGATTCAACCTTCAGTTCAGCTTAAAAATCAACCATTTCCCTCCATACCAGATGTCAGCGATGAGTGTGGAAATCAGCAATCTGAAAGAGAGAAATGAAAACCTCCAGAAAGGTGAAAGATGTGAATGAATCAGTCCCATTAGAAATCTATCTAGGCTTCTGATCTGTGTGTGGAAGTCTTAGATATCAGTGGGTAGTGGCAGTGTACAATACCAGTCAAAGGTTTGGACACACTGACTCATTCAAGGGTTTTTCTTTATTTTTTGTTTTACTATTTTCTACATTGTAGAATAATAGTGAAGATATCAAAACTATGAAATAACACATATGGAATCGTGTAGTAACCAAAAAAGTGTAAAACAAATCAAAATATATTTTAAATTTGAGATTCTTCAACCTAGTCACCCTTTGCTTTGATGACAGCTTTGCACACTCTTGGCATTCTCTCAACCAGCTTCATGAGGTAGTCACCTGGAATGCATTTTTGATTTGTTTAACACTTTCTTTGGTTACTACATGATTCCATATGTCTTATTTCATCGTTTCGATGTCTTCCCTATTATTCTTTAATTAAGAAAAACCCTGTAATGAGGTGTGTCCAAACTTTTGACTGGTACTGTATATACAGCTGGCAGATTTGGAATGGTTTCAGGTGGCAGTTTTCTGACCCTGGCTATGCCTAACCCTAACCATACCTTAACATTAACCTTACCTTAACATTAACCCTTCCTTAACCAATTCCGATCACTCTGCTTGACCTTAACCATTGGATCTGCTGACTGAATATCCACTGCTTGGGATTAATGTGTGTGCTTAAAATCCATGTGCTTATGTCCTCCAGAACAGGGGCATACCGGTACCCAAAACTGGACTAGTACAGTATAATTGTCAGCTTAGCATTTGATAATCAAACTGAGATAATGCAAATCAAAAACTGCTCAGGCTTCCTTCTAGATCTGAGTTGGTTTGTTATTCCAGACATGTTAAAGTGTTTGGGTGAAGAGAACTCAGAACCCAGAGAGGGCAACACAATTAATTAAACAATCTCAGCACCCAGAACCACATTTTGAGACTACTCAGGAAAAACATTACAGCACTTATTTTTCCGATGGAATGCTTCCAGGTTGAAAGAAGCATTATGACATCACTTGACCCTCCCCTCCCCTCAGAGTGGTTATGGGTAAAGCCTCTGTTCTGGATCTCCGCCGCTCTTTCTGATCTGAAATGGCTTCGGAAATGATCGTGTTTGACAACATTACATCAACAAACAGTCATCTACTAAACTGAAAAAAGTATTTAAATTGTGTTGAATTAATCTGATTCCATGTGTGCTGTTATATTGACTTGACCTAACCAAGCTAGGTCACAGTAAAACCCCTTATGAAGGCTTTAGGCCTAAATGTTTTTAAAGTGATCAATGCCCATTACATCTAAAAAATCCATTTGGGTGTTTAGAACTTGGGATTTTTTAAATTACTCAACACTTTTAGTTGGGTTTGATTTCCCTGTTTTCCTGACCCAGCCAAGCTAAGGTTTCAGCCACAGATCCAAGGGTTGGGCGCCACAGCGTCTAACTCTTCAGAGAAGACCACGTCAGAGAGCGAGGAGCCTCTTCTATTGGAGAGAGACATGCAGAGGGGATCATCATCATCATCATCACCACCACCCCGCTGGGAAGATGGAGTGTTCCTGGCTAGGCAGGTGCAGATCGGCAGCCCTGAATTGGAGGGGGAGGAAGAGGAAGATGGAGGCTGTGGCTGATGCATACCTGGTCCTAATTTGCTCCCTACCCCTTCCCCTTGGCCCTTAACCACTTCAAGGTTGTCAGATCTGAAGCATCTATATACGTAGAAGCAGTATTGTTGTAGAGCTTCCACCATATTGCTTCCACCATATTGCTTCCACTATCCTACAGATCTGCAAACATTGAAGCTAATGGATCCATCTTCGTGTGAAGTCTTACTATAGTCATGCAATGATACAAATCCTAAAAAGGTTGTACAAACCAGTGTTAACGTCAATCTACTGATTAGTGGTTATAAATGTGGTGCTTTTGTTGATGATTTAACAATGAAACAGGAAGTGAAATGTGTTCCATTGATAATAGTGAGATGACGACAACAGAGGATGATTTTCTGTAATACGCCTACGCTATATAAGCTAATGATCCACATATAGGGCTGTGTAATAGTAGTAAGGTGGCTAATACATTAAAACTACAATGTTACCACATACAACACAAACATTCTGGAGGTTTGTGATTTGCCAATTTTGTTGTAATTAAAAAAATGATTGCGTTAACTCACATGATTGTTTGCAATTGATTTAGAATGAGAACGATCTGTCATCCAACTCCCTGAATAAGGACAAATGTAAGATCTCATTAGTCTTGAGTTGAACAACACTTTTTATTTCAGATAATGTACAACTCACAAAGCTACAAAAATAATTGTATGCAAGTGTAATCCACTCGTATGATATGAGGCCTTATTCAGTCGGGAGAACAAGTATTTGATAACCTGCAAAATCGGTAGTGTTTCCTACTTACAAAGCACGTGTACCTATGATAAAAATGACAGACCTCTACATGCTTTGTAAGTAGGAAAACCTGCAAAATCGGCAGTGTTGTCAAATACTTGTTCTCCCCACTGTATATATGGGGATATATATATATATACACACACAGTGGGGCAAAAAAGTATTTAGTCAGCCACCAATTGTGCAAGTTCTTCCACTTAAAAAGATGAGAGAGGCCTGTAATTTTCATCATAGGTACACTTAGACTATGACAGACAAAATGAGAGAAAAAAAATCCAGAAAATCACATTTGTAGGATTTTCAATTAATTTATTTGCAAATTATGGTGGAAAATAAGTATTTGGTCACCTACAAACAAGCAAGATTTCTGGCTCTCACAGACCTATAACTTCTTTAAGAGGCTCCTCTGTCCTCCACTCGTTACCTGTATTATTGGCACCTGTTTGAACTTGTTATCAGTATAAAAGACACCTGTCCACAACCTCAAACACTTGCACTCCAAACTCCACTATGGCCAAGACCAAAGAGCTATCAAAGGACACCAGAAACAAAATTGTAGACCTGCACCAGGCTGGGAAGACTGAATCTGCTATAGGTAAGCAGCTTGGTTTGAAGAAATCAACTGTGGGAGCAATCATTAGGAAATGGAAGACATACAAGACCACTGATAATCTCCCTCGATCTGGGGCTCCACGCTAGATCTCACCACGTGGACTCAAAATGATCACAAGAACGGTGAGCAAAAATCACAGAACCACACGGGGGGACCTAGTGAATGACCTGCAGAGAGCTGGGACCAAAGTAACAAAGCCTACCATCAGCAAGGGCATTGAAGATGAAACGTGGCTGGGTCTTTCAGCATGACAATGATCCCAAACACACCACAAGGGCAACGAAGGAGTGGCTTTGTAAGAAGCATTTCAAGGTCCTGGAGTGGCCTAGCCAGTCTCCAGATCTCAACCCCATAGAAAATCTTTGGAGGGAGTTGAAAGTCTGTGTTGCCCAGCAACAGCCCCAAAATATCACTGCTCTAGAGGAGATCTGCATGGAGGAATGGGCCAAAATACCAGCAACAGTGTGTGAAAACCTTGTGAAGACTTACAGAAAACATTTGACCTCTGTCATTGCCAACAAAGGGTATATAACAAAATATTGAGATAAACTTTTGTTATTGACCAAATACTTATTTTCCACCATAATTTGCAAATAAATTCATAAAACATCCTACAATGTGATTTTCTGGATTTTTTTTCTCATTTTGTCTGTCATAGTTGAAGTGTACCTATGATGAAAATTACAGGCCTCTCTCATCTTTTTAAGTGGGAGAACTTGCACAATTGGTGGCTGCCTAAATACTTTTTTGCCCCACTGTGTATATAGATATTACACACAAACATCATTACATACAGTGCATACATCTCCAGTACATAGCTACAGTTGAAGTCGGAAGTTTAGATACACCTTAGTCAAATACATTTAAACTCTGTTTTTCACAATTCCTGACATTTAATCAGAGTAAAAATTCTCTGTTTTAGGTCAGTTAGGATCACCACTTTATTTTAAGAATGTGAAATGTCAATAATAGTAGAGAGAATTATTTATTTCAGCTTTTAATTCTTTTATCACATTCCCAGTGGGTCAGAAGTTTACATGCACTCAATTATTATTTGGTAGCATTGCCTTTAAATTGTTTAACTTGGGTCAAACGTTTCAGGTATCCTTCCACAAGCTTCCCACAATAGGTTGGGAGAATCTTGGCCCATTCCTCCTGACAGAGCTGGTGTAACTGAGTCAGGTTTGTAGGCCTACTTGCTCGCACACGGTTTTTCAGTTCTGCCAACACATTTTCTATAGGATTGAGGCCAGGGCTTTGTGATGGCCACTCCAATACCTTGACTTTGTTGTCCTTAGCCATTTTTTCCACAACTTTGGAAGTATGCTTGGGGTCATTGTCCATTTGGAAGACCCATTTGCGATCAAGCTTTAACTTCCTGACTGATGTCTTGAGATGTTGCTTCAATATATCCACATAATTTTCCTCCCTCATGATGCAATCTATTTTGTGAAGTGCACCAGTCCCTCCTGCAGCAAAGCACCCCCACAACATGATGCTGCCACCCCTGTGCTTCACGGTTGCGATGGTGTTCTTCGGCTTGCAAGCCTCCCCTTTCCCTCCAAACATGACAGTGGTCATTATGGCCAAACAGTTCTATTTTTGTTTCATCAGACCAGAGGACATTTCTCCAAAAAGTACAATCTTTGTCCCCATGTGCAGTTGCATAGCGTAGTCTGACTTTTTTAATGGCGGTTTTGGAGCAGTGGCTTCTTCCTTGCTCAGCTGCCTTTCAGGTTATGTCGATATAGGACTTGTTTTACTGTGGATATAGATACTTTTGTACCTGTTCCCTCCAGCATCTTCACAAGGTCCTTTGCGGTTGTTCTGGGATTGATCTTCACTTTTCGCACCAAAGTACGTTCATCTCTAGGAGACAGAACGCGTCTCCTTCCTGAGCAATATGATGGCTGTGTGGTCCCATGGTGTTTATTCTTGCGTACTATTGTTTGTACAGATGAACGTGGTACCTTCAGGTGTTGGGAAATTGCTTCTGAGGATGAACCAGACTTGTGGAGGTCTACCATTTTTTCTGAGGTCTTGGCTGATTTCTTTTTATTTTCCCATGATGTCAAGCAAAGAGGCACTGAGCTTGAAAGTAGGCCTTGAAATACATCCACAGGTACACCTCCAATTGTCTCAAATGATGTCAATTAGCCTATCAGAAGCTGTAACGACTGTTTGAAGAAGTGGACCGGAGGGAGACACCGGACAGGATAGAAACTCCGGCAGTTCCGGACAGGAGGGAGACTCCGGCAGCTCCGGACAGGAGGGAGACACATGACTCACCGGGCTGGGGAGACACACAGGAGACCTGTCTCTGGGAGCAGGCACAGGACTCACCAGGCGGCCTCGTCCGTGGAGGAGGCACGGGATGACCCAGGCTGGGGAGACCTACTGGAGGCCTGGTCTGTGGAGGAGGCACAGGATAGACCGGGCTGTGGGGTCTATCCTGGAGATCTGGTGCGTAGCCTTGGCACCACTCTTCCAGGCTGAATGCCCACTGTAGCCCGGCACGTGCGGAGAGCTGGAGCAGGCCGCACTGGGTCCTCCTGGTGAACTGGGGAAACCGTGCCTAGAGCCGGCGCAGGACTCACCGGGCTGTGGAGGCGCACTGGAGGTCTGGAGCGCCAAGCTGGCACAAGACGTGCAGGGCTGGGGAGGCGCACAGGAGGCCTGGTGCGTGGGGCTGGCACAGTCTTCACCAGACGGCTAGCACGCACCTCAGGACGAGTATGGAGAGCTGACTCAGGTGACATCAAATCGAGGACACGCTCCGTTGGGCGGATGTCGTGCCTCATGCACCAACACAGCAACTCTCTCATTACTCTCTCCTCCAATCTTCCCATTAACTCCTTCACTGTCTCTGCTTCACTCCCTTCGCTCACCTCCAATTTCACCCCGACTGGCCCTGGTTCCATCCTCGGCTCCTTACGGTAAGCACGGGGAGTTGGCTCAGGTCTGAATCCTGACTCTGCCACACTCCCCGTGTGCCTCCCCCCCCCCCAAAACATTTTTGGGGCTGCCTCTCGTGTCTGCTTCGTTGCCGTGACCCCTGGTAGCGAAGTTGTTCCTCCCTCAGCTACTTCAGCCTGTTTCCATGGCAGTGTCTTGTCCCCTGCCATCACCTCCTCCCATGTCCACGATGTCATCCATTCCCTCTTCTCCCGGGCCCAGGATCCCTGCTCCTCTTGGCCACCGCTGCTTGGTCCTTTGGTGGTGGGTAGTTCTGTAACGACTGTTTGAAGAAGTGGACCAAAGCGCAGCGTGGTACGTGTTCATGATTTTTATTAAACTGAACACTGAAATAACTAAGAACAAAGAGAAGGAACGAAACCGAAACAGTTCTGTCTGGTGCAGAAACACAAAAACAGAAAACAACTACCCACAAAAACACAGGTGGGAAAAATGCTGCCTAAGTATGATTCTCAATCAGAGACAGCTGTCTATCGTTGTCCCTGATTGAGAACCACACCCAGCCAAACACACAGAAATAGAAAACCTAGAATGCCCACCCCAACTCACGCCCTGACCAAACCAAAAAAAGAGACATAAAAAGGATCTAAGGTCAGGGTGTGACAGAAGCTTTTAAAGTCATGATAATTTTCTGGAATTTTCCAAGCTGTTCAAAGGCACAGTCAACTAAGTGTATGTAAACTTCTGACCCACTGGAATTATATGTACATACACTTAGGTTGGCGTCATTAAAACTTGTTTTTCAACCACTCCACAAATTTCTTGTTAACAAACTATAGTTTTGGCAAGTCGGTTAAGGACATCTATTTTGTGCATGACACAAGACATTTTTCCAACAATTGTTTACAGACAGATTATTTCATTTATAATTCACTGTATCACAAGCTACATACACTACTGTTCAAAAGTTTGGGGTCACCTAGAAATGTCCTTGTTTTTGAAAGAAAAGCATGTTTTTTGTCCATTAAAATAACATCAAGTTGATCAGAAATACAGTGTAGACATTGTTAATGTTGTAAATGATTATTGTAGCTGGAAAAGGCTGATTTTTAATGGAATATCTACATAGGCGTACAGAGGCCCATTATCAGCAACCATCAACACTCCTGTGTTCCAATGGCACGTTGTGTTAGCTAATCCAAGTTTATCATTTTAAAAGGATAATTGATCATTAGAAAACCCTTTTGCAATTATGTTAGCACAGCTGAAAACTGTGGTTCTGATTAAAGAAATAATAAAACTGGATTTCTTTAGACTAGTTGAGTATCTGGAGCATCAGCATTTGTGGGTTCAAATCAAATCAAATCAAATTTTATTTGTCACATACACATGGTTAGCAGATGTTAATGCGAGTGTAGCAAAATGCTTGTGCTTCTAATTCCGACAATGCAGTAATAACAAGTAATCTAACTAACAATTCCAAACTACTGTCTTGTACACAGTGTAAGGGGATAAAGAATATGTACATAAGGATATATGAATGAGTGATGGTACAGAGCAGCATAGGCAAGATACAGTAGATGGTATCGAGTACAGTATATACATATGAGATGAGTATGTAAACAAAGTGGCATAGTTAAAGTGGCTAGTGATACATGTATTACATAAGGATACAGTCGATGATATAGAGTACAGTATATACGTATGCATATGAGATGAATAATGTAGGGTAAGTAACATTATATAAGGTAGCATTGTTTAAAGTGGCTAGTGATATATTTACATCATTTCCCATTATTAAAGTGGCTGCAGTTGAGTCAGTGTCAGTGTGTTGGCAGCAGCCACTCAATGTTAGTGGTGGCTGTTTAACAGTCTGATGGCCTTGAGATAGAAGCTGTTTTTCAGTCTCTCGGTCCCAGCTTTGATGCACCTGTACTGACCTCGCCTTCTGGATGATAGCGGGGTGAACAGGCAGTGGCTCGGGTGGTTGATGTCCTTGATGATCTTTATGGCCTTCCTGTGACATCGGGTGGTGTGGTGTAGGTGTCCTGGAGGGCAGGTAGTTTGCCCCCGGTGATGCGTTGTGCAGACCTCACTACCCTCTGGAGAGCCTTACGGTTGAGGGCGGTGCAGTTGCCGTACCAGGCGGTGATACAGCCCGACAGGATGCTCTCGATTGTGCATCTGTAGAAGTTTGTGAGTGCTTTTGGTGACAAGCCGAATTTCTTCAGCCTCCTGAGGTTGAAGAGGCGCTGCTGCGCCTTCTTCACAATGCTGTCTGTGTGAGTGGACCAATTCAGTTTGTCTGTGATGTGTACGCCGAGGAACTTAAAACTTGGCTCAAAATGGCCAGAAACAAAGACCTATCTTCTGAAACTTTTCAGTCTATTCTTCTTCTGAGAAATTAAAGCTTAAAGATGATTGGACTACTTCCATGCAAGAAATTGTCAAGAAACTGAAGATCTCGCACAACGCTGTGCACTACTCCCTTCACAGAACAGAGAAAACTGGCTCTAACCAGAATAGAAAGAGGAGTGGGAGGCCCCGGTGCACAACTGAGCAAGAGGACAAATACATTTGAGTGTCTAGTTTGAGAAACAGACGCCTCACAAGTCCTCAACTGGCAGCTTCATTAAATAGTATCTGCAAAACACCAGTCTCTCAACGTCAACAGTGAAGAGGCGACTCCGGGATGCTGGCCTTCTAGGCAGAGTTCCTCTGTCCAGTGTCTGCGTTCTTTTGCCCATCTTAATGTTTTCTTTTTATTGGCCAGTCTGAGATATGGCTTTTTCTTTGCAACTCTGCCTGCCCGTTCCTCTTAAGTGTTTCTCCAAAGTCATGCTCATGTTGACGTTCAGTCACGCTCAACTGATACCTTTATAGTACTGTCATAGCGTTGACTATCATTAAATGTGAATAATGTTATCAAATAAATTCTCTGTAATTGAATTGCGCGATTAACTTTAATTAACTAGGAAGTAGGGGCACCACGGGGATTTTTTTTTTGAGTATTTATTTCCCAAATTAACTCTTCCAATATTGTCATATCTTATTGAATACAGTCACTTATTAATGTATTATTACCTCATCAGTCTCATTACGGAACGTAGCAAACCCTTGGATATCTGCACGAACCCTAACATAGATCAATAATTAAGCCAATTTGTATATCGCTGATTCATGATTGACTAACTAACGTAATCAATCACAGAATTACATAAACACAAACACAATAAGTCATACATGATAGAAAAGCCCCTAGTGGGCTAAGCCAATGATGGCTTGGTAGACAAAGGAAAGGGGCGGGGACAGCTCAAGAGTGGGAGACTCAGAGCTGATAACTACACTCTTAGAAAGTGCTAATACTTTGAACATGAACATTCAAAAATAAATTGCAATTGACATATTTACAAGTATATGTCTTGGTTGTCCCTCTCTGCGATTGCCAGGCCGTCTGCTGGAGAGTCAGTTTGTCCACCAGAGATCAAATTCTGTCGGAGTTGTAGGTTGTTTCGGAAGTGTTCTTAGATCGGATGTGTTTACCAGACTAAAGTATTTAATCAGCTGCAGCCTGAATAATTGTTCTTTAGTTTGTAGATTTCTTTGCCATTTCAACGTGGGAATGATCTCCACGTTCTCTGGTCTTGTCCTTTGGTAGAGTTGCCAACCATTTCAACATGTAGCGACAGCTTCCATGTTTTCTGGTCTCTGGTTCAAACTACTCTACACACCAGCGTCATCTGTCATGTTTTGGTTTGGAGTAGTAATAGCCATTTCCCATTCCTGCGTTTTTTACTCTAGTTTGTAGACGTCCATTCGAGACGTCCGGCTTACTTTGGGTCTCTTTGGCATAAAATGTACGTTTTGTCATGAGTGATTTTATACTCATGAAGGGGCCATGACGCATGATGTGATGTCTGAGCTCAAGGGGGCGGGGCCACTGACTAGTTAAAACTTTAAATCTAAACAAGTATCTCATTTAGAAGGCCAACATCACATTACATCTTCTCACAAATTGTTTCATATTCACTCATATATTTTATACAACCATCAGATGCAAACCCCATAATTGAGAAGTTTATGCAACCAAAGACACAGTAACGTGTGTTTCCTGTCCCTCATGAGATCACCAAATGAAACAAACTTGACATGACTGTCCCTTAAGTGTCCATGGACCATTCCCACATTCTCAAAACTATAAATATTGTTTAATTCTCAAATTTGGGGGATTAGGAGTTTTGGCAAGAAGAATGTATTTGTTCTCCATAGGCTCTATCCCTCAATACTCCATGGCAGCGAAGAGAGTTTCTCCCAAGAATTTATGACCGTTGTAAAACCTGCTGTGGGAGAGAGAGTGAGAGAGGGGGGTAGCCACGATATACACCCAAAAGGGCCACGTTGTGACAGTACAGTATCACTCCGTCCAGCTATATCAGCAGTCTATGATCAATCCCCGACATTGATGTGAAGAAGTCATCATGGCTTTCCAGCCAATGGCTTTTCTTATGGTATGGCTGTCCTCAGCTTGCTTTGAGTCCATCAGGGCCAAAGCTGAATTGTGCAGCCTCAGGTTGGATATTCCATTGTCCAGAGTACTTTAGAGATTGGCTGATGATGTCCTACAGAGGTTCTGGTTGGTTGGTATCTCAGAATTCTGGAGTATAATTAGCTGGATCTGTCCTCTCATTGGGTTAGTATCCCAATGTTCTGGAGTCTGATTGGGTCTTCTTGTCTTACAGAGGTTCTGGTTGGACGGTGTGCCAGCATTGGAGTCAGGGTCGGAGGGGTTTGAAACAGTCTGGAAGATTGTGAATGGTGAGAGCGAGGATTACACCACAATGTCAATGAAAAAAGGGATGATCTCCTGTCGCATTCATTCAGATCCTGTGAGACACAATTTAATCTACAAACCTTAAAAAGCAAAAATCAGAGCTTACTTGACTAAAAAATAATAAGCTCAGAGGCCAGGGCAACACGCAGTTCAGCTCAGCTAGCTTACATCATGTCTGTATCTGGATGGATGGATTTATATATGGAAACAATATGGCTGTTTGGTGAGGGAGTAGAGAGAGCACAGGCCATGGGGAGAGAGAGACTGAGAGACAGCTAGTTTACATCATGTCTGGATGGATGGATGTATAAACAATATATACAGTGCCTTGCGAAAGTCTGTCTGCTGGACTGTCTGCTACTGCTGCTGGACTGTCTGCTACTGGACTGGACTGTCTGCTGCTGGACTGGACTGTCTGCTGCTGGACTGGACTGTCTGACTGATGCACATTCTACCTGTCTGCTACTGGGCTGGACTGTCTGCTACTGGGCTGGACTGTCTGCTACTGGGCTGGACCGTCTGTCAGTCCAGCAGACAGAGTCAGTCCAGTCCAGCAGACAGTCAGTCAGTCCAGTCCAGCAGACAGTCCAGTCCAGCAGACAGAGACAGTCCAGCAGACAGACAGTCAGTCCAGTCCAGCAGACAGAGTCAGTCAGTCCAGCAGACAGTCAGTCAGTCAGTCCAGCAGACAGACAGTCAGTCCAGCAGACAGTCCGTCAGTCCAGTCCATTGCTGTACATGGGACACCTGCTGCACATGGGACACCTGAAGCACATTCTACCAGTCGAGCAGACAGACAGTCAATCCAGTGCAGCAGACAGTTAGTCAGTCAGCCCAGTCCAGCAGACAGAGTCAGTCCAGTCCAGCAGACAGAGTCAGTCCAGCAGACAGACAGACAGTCCGTCAGTCTAGCAGACAGTCAGTCAGTCCGTCAGTCCAGCAGACAGACAGTCAGTCCAGCAGACAGACAGACAGTCAGTCCAGTCAGTCCAGCAGACAGACAGACAGTCCAGTCCAGCAGACAGACAGACAGTCCAGTCCAGCAGACAGACAGACAGTCAGTCCAGCAGACAGACAGACAGTCAGTCCAGTCCAGCAGACAGACAGACAGTCAGTCCAGTCCAGCAGACAGACAGTCAGTCCAGCAGACAGACAGTCAGTCAGTCAGTCCAGCAGACAGTCAGTCAGTCAGTCAGTCCAGCAGACAGTCAGTCAGTCAGTCCAGCAGACATTCAGTCAGTCAGTCCAGCAGACATTCAGTCAGTCAGTCCAGCAGACATTCAGTCAGTCAGTCCAGCAGACAGTCAGTCAGTCAAGCAGACATTCAGTCAGTCAGTCCAGCAGACATTCAGTCAGTCAGTCAAGCAGACAGACAGTCAGTCAAGCAGACAGACAGTGAGTCAGTCCAGTGCTGTACATGGGACACCTGAAGCACATTCTACCAGTCCAGCAGGCAGTCAGTCAGTCAGTCCAGCAGACAGTCAGTCAGTCCAGCAGACAGACAGTCAGTCCAGCAGACAGTCCAGTCCAGTGCTGTACATGGGACACCTGCTGCACATGGGACACCTGAAGCACATTCTACCAGTCCAGCAGACAGACAGTCAATCCAGTGCAGCAGACAGACAGACAGTCAGTCCAGCAGACAGTCAGTCCAGTAGACAGTTAGTCAGTCAAGCAGACAGTCAGTCAGTCCAGCAGACAGTCAGTCAGTCCAGTCCGTCAGCCCAGTCCAGTGCTGTACATGGGACACCTGCTGCACATTCTACCTGCTGATCATTCTACCTGCTGATCATTCTACCTGCTGCACATGGGACACCTGAAGCACATGGGACACCTGAAGCACATGGGACACCTGCTGTACGGGACACATGCTGTACGGGACACATGCTGTACGGGACACCTGCTACACATTCTACATGCTGCACATGGGACATCTGCTGCACCTGAAGCACATTCTACTTGCTGCACAGTCTGCCTGCTCCACATTCTACCTGCTGCACACGGGACACCTGAAGCACAGTCTGCCTGCTCCACATTCTACCTGCTGCACATTCTACCTGCTGCACATTCTAATTCAAATACACCACAAGTTTCCTCATACAAGGTTCCCCTTCCCTGAAGAAACCTCTTTCTCTTAAAGTGAAAGAACATACTGCAGGCTTTCTGCAATAAAACAACATCTCTAATAACATCTTATAGATGGGGCGGCAGGTAACCTAGTGGTTTGAGGGGGGAGGCAGGTAACCTAGTGGTTAGAGGGTAGGGAAAGCAGGTAACCTAGTGGTTAGAGGGTAGGGACGGCAGGTAACCTAGTGGTTAGAGCGTTGGGCCAGTAACCGAAAGGTTGCTAGATCGAATCCCCCGAGCTGACAAGGTAAAAATCTGTCGATCTGCCCCTGACCAAGGCAGTTAACCCACTGTTCCTAGGCCGCCATTGTAAAATAAGAATTTGTTCTTAACTTCTCTAGGGTAGGGGGCAGCATTGGGAATTTTGGATGTGTGCCCAAAAGCGTGCCCAAATTAAACTGCCCGCTACTCAGCCATAAAAGCTAGAATATGCATATATTAGTAGATTTGGATAGAAAACACTCTGAAGTTTCTAAAACTGTTTGAATGATGTCTGTGAGTATAACAGAACTCATATGGCAGGCAAAAACCTGAGAAAAAAATCCAACCAGGAAGTGGGAAATCTGAGGTTTGTAATTTTTCAAGTCATTGCCTATCAAATACACAGTGTCTATGGGGTCATATTGCACTTCCTAAGGCTTCCACTAGATGTCCACAGTCTTTAGAACCTTGTTTGATGCTTCTACTGTGAAGGAGGGGGGAATGGGAGCTGAATGAGTCAGAGGTCTGCCAGATTGGCATGAGCTGGTCACGCACGTTCACGTGAGAGTTAGCTTGCGTTCCATCGCATTTCTACAGACAAAGGAATTCTCCGGTTGGAACATTATTGAATGTTTGTGCTTTCGTCGTAAAGCCTTTTTGATATCGGACACTGTGGCTGGATTTACAACAAGTGTATCTTTAAAATGGTGTAAAATACTTGTATGTTTGAGGAATTTTAATTATGGGATTTCTGTTGTTTTGAATTTGGCGCCCTGCACTTTCACTGGCTGTTGACGAGGTGGGGCGCTAGCGTCCCACATAACTTCACAAGGGTAACTGACTTGCCTAAATAAATAAGGGATTGAGCAGTGAAATACAACTTACTTGCTTAAATGTTCCATCATCAAACCTCCAATCTCCGAATCCAATTGGATGATGTGAAGGAGTGTTGTTCTGTGGTAGACAGGTCCTTCTCCCCAGACCTTCGCTTTAGATTCATAGGAGGGGAAGCGTCTCTGTGTTTGGCAGCCTCTGATGGAGAGGTTGAAGACGGACGAAAATATGATAAGGAACGCTCCTGCAGGAGGGGAGACATCTTTGTCATGTGGCCATGCCCCATTCCAACATCATCAACCTCTTCTTCACCTTCCATCCTTTCTTCTTCATCCTCCTCACCTCCCAGTCCCTCTTCTCTGTTATTGTCCCCCCTATCCACACAACTCTGTGTTGCCGTTACTGCCACCAGCCTGTCTGTTGCTGACCCATCTGAGGAGTCCTTCCTGTCCCGGTTCCTTCCACCCGTTTGCCCAGGAAGGCAGAGTCCAGGGGGGCTCCAGTGACCCGGGCAACGGCTACGTGTTTAGCAAACATGGTCTGGGCCTAGCGGAGGTGTTTCTCCTGCCGGTCCATCTCCAGCTTGGCCTCCTGTTGTCTCTGGAGCTGCTCCATCACAGCCTCTAGTCTGACACCGGCAGGGCTACCCAGACCACCCCCAGCCTCCTGGGATAAGTTGGGCTGTAGGGAGAGGAACGGAATGTACAGAGTAAATACATTGTACAAGGATATGATCTTATTTTTACCACAGAGAAATGTATAATGTTAAAATATTGTACAAAAACATACATGTTTATATTTTCCCCCAGAGATTTTTATTTGTTATTTTGAGTAATTTATAACCTAGAGAGCCTTCAATCTCAACTCTGGTCCGTGAAGACAGTTCCACTACATGTTTTCCTTGTTCCCCTCTAATCAGGGACTGGTTTAGCCCTGGGACACCAGGTGGGTGCAATTATCAGGTAGAACAGAACGCCAGCAGACCCCGGACCTCGTAGGGTAAGAGTTGAATACCCCTGGCTTAGAGAAAAACAACGAACACAGATATATTCAGATTTTTGTCCAAAGATAGAATATCTTACTTATACAGTATGTAGTCAGTGCATGGGTGTAACGGGACTGCATGATATTTATAAACTGGGTGGTTTGACCACTGAATGCTGATTGGCTGAAGGTCTTTGTATATTTGACCACATACCACTGGTATGACAAAACATGTACTTTTACTGCTCTAATTACGTTGGTAACCCGTTTATAATAGCAATAAAATGCACCTAGTGGGTTTGTGATATATGGCCAATATACAGTACCTCGGCTGAGGGCTGTATCCAGGCACTACGCGTTGCCTCTTGATTAAAGGACAGCCCTGAAGCCGAATGTATCCTACACAATGCTAGCTCAGCTGTGAACATAGTTAACCTGGAAGAAAATGGCGTCAGTGAAAGAGTCAACAACATTCCTATAATTGGCTTTTGTTTAATTTTTCTGCATGTTAAATTGACTTTAAACGCGTCCAAGAGGGTGCATTTGTCTTGAAAAGCAGGGTCTTTACCTAGCACTATGTATTTGACCTAAAATATCGTCAATATGGAAAATATTTTTTAAATATGATTTATTAAACCAAATGCTGCACATAAAATAGGCCATTATTTTAATTACCATTGGTAGTCCTTAATTTATTTTTTAGGGGGGATTCACTGGCAAGTGAAGTGGCTCAAAGGTATTGAGAAGACATCTCAAGCCTGGTCCAATTACAGTAAAACAATGCCAACAGACTGATATACATATGATTACTTTACTGTTACAAGGTGGGATAGGAAACGTTATGGAATGTTTATTTTACGAGATACTATCGACTACCATGTATTAATCTGAAACTATTTCTAAATGTGATACCTTTTCGTCTCTTCTGCCCGGAGGCAGATGGTAAAAACAAACGCATGACGTGTACAACACAGTCGTTTAAAAATGTTCCAAAGTTGTGTCCCTCAACAAGGTTAAAATAAAATACTTCCGAGGTAAGCAATTCACCGAATAGGTTACAGTGTTGTCCCGTCATAGTTTATAAAATATAGTTTAAAAGTGTTAAAACAACAACAGATCACTTCCACGTCCGTTGCTGCCCAATAGTTTATTACAGTATATAACTAACACCGGGCACGGTGCCAAATTAAAGTCAGCCAGCCGCGAGATGACTCGATCAAAACTCACCATTTGCGCTTTTGAGTTGTTCATCCTTCCCTCCAGTCCTTTCCAAAGTTACCGTGCTTTTTCCCCACACTCGTTTTCTCTCCGACGCAATCCAATTGTACGTGAGCATTTAGTTTACTATGATAAACCTTCGGTAGAAATGAATATAACGCCTGTATATGTTGTAACCTATGATACGATTGGAAGAGCAGTGTAGTTGGTAAATGACCGCTGCCTGCGCATGGGGGGGCATCATAGGCTTGATAGCTATACCCTTCCTTGTAATAAGACAAAGCCCAGCCTCCTTGAAAAGCTGTGCCTCTTTCACCGTTTTAAGGTTTTTGCAACATTCGTGTTGGTCAATTCTTACCACAGCGCTTGTCTGACAGCAAGGTGAAATAGCATGCTATACACTATGAACAGTGTTTCTAGAATCAATTATGTTTACTGTAGCTATGCGGGCTGTTTTTCATAGCAGAGCTTTTTAACTTACTAACCAATACCATCAGCAATATTGATATAATGTATTTCGTAAAGTTATCGATTTCTTTTTGTATTCCACATGTATTAACTATAAACATACCATGTTTATGCAATAATGCTTTTAATAATTGAGAGAGAAAATACTACATATCCACAAAGACGTATCTTCTTTGCCCTTGTTGATGTCGTCTCCCCATCAATGCGCTTCAGCGCAATACGCGCATATACAAATCCGTACAATACTTATCAAATTCCTGACTATTCTGCTCCCTGGTGGCAAGAAAATGCACTAGCACCAATGCAATACCAGGTGGGTCTGGTCGACTTCGTTTATTGACTTTCATTGAACCAGGGAAAAAGAAAGAAACAGCGAGTGGGATGTATCGCTTCTTCTTCCGTCTCTGACCAGACAACATTATTTTTCATTTAAAAATTGACAAAGTTATTGTATCATATCGTATAAATGACACTAAGAAACACGTATGGCTGATAAATACTGATATTTTTTCCAATAAATTTGACTTTTGACCAATTACATTCACATCAGATCTGATTGTTAAAAATATCAATTAGTGAAAACGCAGCCGGTGACACATTCGATATATATATATATATATTTCTTTATTAGGTTCATCAATATTTTACAAACAAAAGGCCCAAATTAAATATCACACACATATTTATACAAGGAGGCAAAGACTAAGTACAAGGTTCCCAGAGACATCAACAGCAGTCCTGAGAAAACCAGGGAGCGAGAAACAGACAGAAGAATTTCAGTTAGATAAAAGGCCTAGTTTTATTTCAAAAGACTAACCCTGAATCTCAAGTCGATCCCTTGCCCCTTCTTTAGATCTGAAAGGATTGGATAGGTCTAAAGGCATATGCATGCTCCCTAGCCTAAACAAGTTGGTAGTGTTCCTGCATATACTATGACGACATCGTGTGACATTTTTGGTAAGGGTTTTTCCGGCTGTTCGGAGACACAAGTTCGGACCCATAGTCTACGCCCCTTTGTCGGTGGTTAACAGTTTATTTTTTTACTTTCACCCTTTTTCTACACAATTTCATGATATCCAATTGGTAGTTGGTACCGGAGCGCCATGTCTAGGTCCAAGAGGCTTCTAAACAACTTCTACCCCCCTAAGCCATAAGAACGTCTAATCAAATGGCTACCCAGACTATTCGCATTGTCCAATGATAATAAGGTGCCTTCCGAAAGCATTCAGACACTCACCTTTTCCACATTTTGTTACGTTACAGCCTTATTGTAAAATTGATGAAATTGGTGGTCTTGGTGGTTCCAAACTTCTTCCATTTAAGAATGATGGAGGCCACTGTGTTCTTTGGGACCTTCAACGCTGCAGAAATGTTTTGGTACCCTTTCCCAGATCTGTGCCTCGACACAATCCTGTCTCGGAGCTCTACGCATAATTCCTTTGACCTCATGGCTTGGTTTTTGCTCTGACATGCACTGTCAACTGTGGGACCTTATATAGACAGGCGTGTGTTTTTCCAAATCATGTCCAATCAATTGATTTTACCACAGGTGGACTCCAATCAAGTTGTAGAAACATCTCAAGGATGACCAATGGAAACAGGATGCACCTGAGCTCAATTTCGAGTCTCATAGCAAAGAGTCCGAATACTTATGTAAATAAGGTGTGTGTGTGTATATATATATATATATATATATTCCGTTTTTTTTATCTCATCGCTACAACTCCCCAACGGGCTCGGGAGGTGAAGGTCGAGTCATGCGTCCCCCGAAACATGCCACGCCAAACCGCACTTCTTTACACCCGCCTGCTTAACCCGGAAGCCAGCCGCACCAATGTGTCGGAGAGAACACTGTTCACCCGCCACAAGGTCAATTGGATACCACGAAATTGGGGAGAAAAAGGGGTAAAACATTTTTTTTTTTAAGTATTCATTTTTTTACCCCTTTTTCTCCCCAATTTCGTGGTATCCAATTGTTGTAGTAGTTACTACAACAATCGCTACAACTCCCGTACGGGCTCGGGAGAGACGAAGGTTGAAAGTCATGCGTCCTCACAACCCACACTGCTTCTTAACACAGCGCGCATCCAACCCGGAAGCCAGCCGCACCAATGTGTCGGAGGAAACACCGTGCACCTGGCAACCTTGGTTAGCGCGCACTGCGCCCGGCCCGCCACAGGAGTCGCTGGTGCGCGATGAGACAAGGACATCCCTACCATCCCTCCCTAACCCGGACGACGCTAGGCCAATTGTGCGTCGCCCCACGGACCTCCCGGTCACGGCCGGTTACGACAGAGCCTGGGCGCTGCAGGAGTCTCTGATGGCACAGCTGGCGCTGCAGTACAGCGCCCTTAACCACTGCGCCACCCGGGAGGCCCCACTGTATGTATTTTCATTTAAAAATGAGGCTATAGGCCTACAAATAGCTATACCACGTAGTCATAGGCCAATTAGGCTATAGGCCTACTGCAAAATGATTGTTTGTTCCTGAACTGTCTAAATGGTTCAGCTGTCCTTCAGCACAACAAGTTGGTTCAACTTCTTTAACTTCATAGCGTGATCCTGGCGCTGTCCTTCAGCACAACAAGTTGGTTCAACTTCTTTAACTTCATAGCGTGATCCTGGCTTACTATTATTATTACAAATGGAAGGTCGTCACTTCTCACAATGGGGATTGTTTAGTAAAGTTAGATCAAAAGCTCAATCAATGTCTTACAAGATCACATATTTATTAAAATTGGTATTTTACAGAACCGAATATGATAGCATAGTATAGTATAACGTTACTGTCAGACAACAAACATTCATTTCTAATGAGATTTTATTTTAGGATGGTTTAGCTGAGGCGGCATTCTTCTTCTTAGGCGCCAAAACTCACTAGAGCCACTAGGGAGGATATATGCTTTGATTGAAACAAAATACAAAAGGGCTAATAGTTTGTTAACACCGTGTGGTCGAATTCGCTCACGAAACTGATTGGCATAGAGATGTAGTTTGGACGTTTCACCGGTAAAAAAATGTCCCAACATTCAAAACTGGCATTGATTTTATGGCCTATTTTGAAATTAGGTAGCCTATGCCGAACTTAGTGTTTGAGGGTATTTAAAAAAACAAAATGTTATTGAGACAATGTGTGTGGGCAAAGGCAGACGTTGGAGGATGCATTTCAATATTGATAGGCTTTGAGGAAATGATGGCGTTGGTTAAAAAAAATGGGGGGGGGGATGTGTGCTCCCTCACCTATAACAATAGCACTAACCCACTGGGCATTTCCTCCAGGACAATTGAAGATGGAGCTTAGCACCACATTGCTTACACCTACCTATCCAATCATCTCAGGTCTACAGACTGCCTAAGGTGTAGGTCTGTAGGTGCTGGGGGGGTTAAAGGTCTTCACGGGTCCACAATTCTACCCTTTCCTCTCAGATCCAGGCCTTGTTCGATTGTCATCAGGTCTATGTAACTACAGTTGATAGAGCAGAGTAGACTCAGCTCTGCATAGCATATTTATTTTATGCTAATACGGTGCATTTATTGACTTGTAGAAGGCCTAGCCAAAATACGAAGACCTATTTGTTAACCAGATGAGCAACTGAAACTATTTTTTGTCACTCTGGTCAAAAATCGGGTCGAGGTCTGGATGTCCTCGTCTAACTTTTTAGACCCGAGAAGACCTCTACCTCGGGGTTAATCTGGAATTCGGTTGCCAGTCAGTGCATGTCCATTCCATACCTACCCATTTATAATTTGTCCATGCCAAGCTCTTCAGGTGTGGAGATACCAAGCTCATCTAGTGTTGGCCGCAGCTCCTGAATTAGGTATGGGTAGATGTCTTTGTGGGGGCCAGATTTATCCTGGGGAGACAATAAATAAACACAGATTGCTTTGACCAATGGGGTGACGGCTAAAGATATAAGAAATAGCTGGTGTTGGAAAACTACTGGTAATTTACAGGTAATCTATGGCAATCTATGGTAATTTATACTTCAATAACTTAAAACAATGTATTCATATGGAAAAAAAAACATTAATCATCAATGGCATGATTTTAAATTAACTCTGCAATTCTCCCAACCATTGACTTTTGGAGATTCACACCTCTACTCAATACAACACATTGAATTAAACGTCTTACAGTATAATAGGAAAGGCTACTGCAGAAAATAGCCGATTTGCTCATAACCAAAGGCCTACCTGTGATTGGCAGGAGGAATGAAGTACGGAATTTAAATGCATAATGATCTGTATTTTCATTGTGGCAGTAGGAGGAAATATCGCTCTAAAAATATATATATTTTTTAAACTTTGAATCTGATTTAGATTGATTAAGGCATATTAATCCTACCATTGAAGTAAGTACCTCTTTGAGTAGGCTATCTATCCCTTTTTCTGTGCTATCCACATTTTTGCATAGACAAAATTATTGTTAGTTAACCAGCCAGGTAACATTACTAAACAAGATCATTTGTTATCAAACCAAAAACATACCAAAACAAAATGTCCACCAATTCGTGGTAGAAAGGGGAGAAGGTCGTTTTGACCGTCTATGGCAGTGGCACCGACCGGAAGGCTGCTTGACAGCGAAGCCTAGTCAGATTGGCAGTGGCACCGACCGGAAGGCTGCTTGACAGCGAAGACTAGTCAGATTGGCACCGACCGGAAGGCTGCTTAACAGCGAAGCCTAGTCAGATTGGCAGTGGCACCGACCGGAAGGCTGCTTGACAGCGAAGACTAGTCAGATTGGCAGTGGCACCGACCGGAAGGCTGCTTGACAGCGAAGACTAGTCAGATTGGCAGTGGCACCGACCGGAAGGCTGCTTGACAGCGAAGACTAGTCAGATTGGCAGTGGCACCGACCGGAAGGCTGCTTGACAGCGAAGACTAGTCAGATTGGCAGTGGCCCCGACCGGAAGGCTGCTTAACAGCGAAGCCTAGTCAGATTGGCAGTGGCACCGACCGGAAGGCTGCTTGACAGCGAAGCCTAGTCAGATTGGCAGTGGCACCGGAAGGCTGCTTGACAGCGAAGCCTAGTCAGATTGGCAGTGGCACCGGAAGGCTGCTTGACATCGAAGCCTAGTCAGATTGGCAGTGGCACCGGAAGGCTGCTTGACATCGAAGCCTAGTCAGATTGGCAGTGGCACCGGAAGGCTGCTTGACATCGAAGCCTAGTCAGATTGGCAGTGGCACCGGAAGGCTGCTTGACAGCGAAGCCTAGTCAGATTGGCAGTGGCACCGGAAGGCTGCTTGACAGCGAAGCCTAGTCAGATTGGCAGTGGCACCGGAAGGCTGCTTGACAGCGAAGCCTAGTCAGATTGGCAGTGGCACCGGAAGGCTGCTTGACAGCGAAGCCTAGTCAGATTGGCAGTGGCACCGGAAGGCTGCTTGACAGCGAAGCCTAGTCAGATTGGCAGTGGCACCGGAAGGCTGCTTGACAGCGAAGCCTAGTCAGATTGGCAGTGGCACCGGAAGGCTGCTTGACATCGAAGCCTAGTCAGATTGGCAGTGGCACCGGAAGGCTGCTTGACATCGAAGCCTAGTCAGATTGGCAGTGGCACCGGAAGGCTGCTTGACATCGAAGCCTAGTCAGATTGGCAGTGGCACCGGAAGGCTGCTTGACATCGAAGCCTAGTCAGATTGGCAGTGGCACCGGAAGGCTGCTTGACATCGAAGCCTAGTCAGATTGGCAGTGGCACCGGAAGGCTGCTTGACATCGAAGCCTAGTCAGATTGGCAGTGGCACCGGAAGGCTGCTTGACAGCGAAGCCTAGTCAGATTGGCAGTGGCACCGGAAGGCTGCTTGACAGCGAAGCCTAGTCAGATTGGCAGTGGCACCGGAAGGCTGCTTGACAGCGAAGCCTAGTCAGATTGGCAGTGGCACCGGAAGGCTGCTTGACAGCGAAGCCTAGTCAGATTGGCAGTGGCACCGGAAGGCTGCTTGACAGCGAAGCCTAGTCAGATTGGCAGTGGCACCGGAAGGCTGCTTGACAGCGAAGCCTAGTCAGATTGGCAGTGGCACCGGAAGGCTGCTTGACAGCGAAGCCTAGTCAGATTGGCAGTGGCACCGGAAGGCTGCTTGACAGCGAAGCCTAGTCAGATTGGCAGTGGCACCGGAAGGCTGCTTGACAGCGAAGCCTAGTCAGATTGGCAGTGGCACCGGAAGGCTGCTTGACAGCGAAGCCTAGTCAGATTGGCAGTGGCACCGGAAGGCTGCTTGACAGCGAAGCCTAGTCAGATTGGCAGTGGCACCGGAAGGCTGCTTGACAGCGAAGCCTAGTCAGATTGGCAGTGGCACCGGAAGGCTGCTTGACAGCGAAGCCTAGTCAGATTGGCAGTGGCACCGGAAGGCTGCTTGACAGCGAAGCCTAGTCAGATTGGCAGTGGCACCGGAAGGCTGCTTGACAGCGAAGCCTAGTCAGATTGGCAGTGGCACCGGAAGGCTGCTTGACAGCGAAGCCTAGTCAGATTGGCAGTGGCACCGGAAGGCTGCTTGACAGCGAAGCCTAGTCAGATTGGCAGTGGCACCGGAAGGCTGCTTGACAGCGAAGCCTAGTCAGATTGGCAGTGGCACCGGAAGGCTGCTTGACAGCGAAGCCTAGTCAGATTGGCAGTGGCACCGGAAGGCTGCTTGACAGCGAAGCCTAGTCAGATTGGCAGTGGCACCGGAAGGCTGCTTGACAGCGAAGCCTAGTCAGATTGGCAGTGGCACCGGAAGGCTGCTTGACAGCGAAGCCTAGTCAGATTGGCAGTGGCACCGGAAGGCTGCTTGACAGCGAAGCCTAGTCAGATTGGCAGTGGCACCGGAAGGCTGCTTGACAGCGAAGCCTAGTCAGATTGGCAGTGGCACCGGAAGGCTGCTTGACATCGAAGCCTAGTCAGATTGGCAGTGGCACCGGAAGGCTGCTTGACAGCGAAGCCTAGTCAGATTGGCAGTGGCACCGGAAGGCTGCTTGACAGCGAAGCCTAGTCAGATTGGCAGTGGCACCGGAAGGCTGCTTGACAGCGAAGCCTAGTCAGATTGGCAGTGGCACCGGAAGGCTGCTTGACATCGAAGCCTAGTCAGATTGGCAGTGGCACCGGAAGGCTGCTTCACAGCGAAGCCTAGTCAGATTGGCAGTGGCACCGGAAGGCTGCTTGACATCGAAGCCTAGTCAGATTGGCAGTGGCACCGGAAGGCTGCTTGACAGCGAAGCCTAGTCAGATTGGCAGTGGCACCGGAAGGCTGCTTGACAGCGAAGCCTAGTCAGATTGGCAGTGGCACCGGAAGGCTGCTTGACATCGAAGCCTAGTCAGATTGGCAGTGGCACCGGAAGGCTGCTTGACAGCGAAGCCTAGTCAGATTGGCAGTGGCACCGGAAGGCTGCTTGACAGCGAAGCCTAGTCAGATTGGCAGTGGCACCGGAAGGCTGCTTGACAGCGAAGCCTAGTCAGATTGGCAGTGGCACCGGAAGGCTGCTTGACATCGAAGCCTAGTCAGATTGGCAGTGGCACCGGAAGGCTGCTTGACATCGAAGCCCAGTCAGATTGGCAGTGGCACCGGAAGGCTGCTTGACATCGAAGCCCAGTCAGATTGGCAGTGGCACCGGAAGGCTGCTTGACAGCGAAGCCCAGTCAGATTGGCAGTGGCACCGGAAGGCTGCTTGACAGCGAAGCCTAGTCAGATTGGCAGTGGCACCGGAAGGCTGCTTGACATCGAAGCCCAGTCAGATTGGCAGTGGCACCGGAAGGCTGCTTGACATCGAAGCCCAGTCAGATTGGCAGTGGCACCGGAAGGCTGCTTGACATCGAAGCCTAGTCAGATTGGCAGTGGCACCGGAAGGCTGCTTGACAGCGAAGCCTAGTCAGATTGGCCGGCTTGTTCTTACAGGATATGTATATTTTTTTTTAAATACGGATCCACTTTGCTCCAATAATTAAACCAACGTAACAACAGAAACCCCATCACTGCCTCCACATCCCAGCTCACCATAACGGCAAAATGGCATTTTAAAAAACGGATGGAGTTGAGCGGGAAAGAACCTCAAAAAAAACGGAGAGAAGCAGCGGAGTAGACTTGTGTCTGGTTAGGGGATGCAGCTGGCTGCTCACAGCTGTCGAACACGGTATTGGATGAAGCACTCTGAACGATGGTGTTCTATATGTAGGATGTATTTATTTAGTTTCATAAGAGAAGGTGGTGATGATCACATCACACAGGGACAAGATGTTTTCTTTTATAGCTCAATGGTTATACACTACATCTGTACACTTTTTATATTCACGGATCGACGAGTTTGCATCCCTGAGAATGTTTTACAGCTATGTCAGTCTATTTGAACATTTCTCATAGTCATCTTATTTTGGATTATTTTATATATTTTACACGTGATAAGGCCACACAGAGGGTTCAAAGGTCACTACAGACATTTGTCATGATCTGACGTACCCCAAAAAAGACCAGTAGAGAAAATTCCACAAAAATCTGTGAAAAAGTTATCACACAATTCTGGTGGTTTACCGGTACACATAGAAACTAATAAAGACCTCCCTTACCAGACCTACAAGCTGCTTTCAAGTGTTACCCTCTCCTGAGTGCAATTATGGATTTATTGTGAAGATGTAGGCTATATTACATAGATTTATTATTAGGACTTGGCTTGTTCGAAGCCAGGAGATGTACTGGGATGCACTGTTGAGCGCTACATCCCCAGGGGTTTGTGCTGATTATACGGAGATAGTAAATGGCGTCCCTTGACAGGGCAAGAACAACAAATGGTACAAAGTGTGAGCAGCGTGAGCTGTACGCATCTATAAGTACCTAGGTGTCTGGCTAGACTCTAAACTCTCCTTCCAGACCCATATCAAACATCTCCAATCGAAAATCAAATCAAGAGTTGGCTTTCTATTCCGCAACAAAGCCTCCTTCACTCACGCCGCCAAACTTACCCTAGTAAAACTGACTATCCTACCGATCCTCGACTTCGGGGATGTCATCTACAAAATTGCTTCCAACACTCTACTCAGCAAACTGGATGCAGTTTATCACAGTGCCATCCGTTTTGTCACTAAAGCACCTTATACCACCCACAACTGCGACTTGTATGCTCTAGTCGGCTGGCCCTCGCTACATATTCGTCGCCAGACCCACTGGCTCCAGGTCATCTACAAGTCCATGCTAGGTAAAGCTCCGCCTTATCTCAGTTCACTGGTTACGATGGCAACACCCATCCGTAGCACGCGCTCCAGCAGGTGTATCTCACTGATCATCCCTAAAGCCAACACCTCATTTGGCCGCCTTTCGTTCCAGTTCTCTGCTGCCTGTGACTGGAACGAATTGCAAAAATCGCTGAAGTTGGAGACTTTTATCTCCCTCACCAACTTCAAACATCTGCTATCTGAGCAGCTAACCGATCGCTGCAGCTGTACATAGTCTATCGGTAAATAGCCCACCCATTTTCACCTACCTCATCCCCATACTGTTTTTATTTATTTATTTTTCTGCTCTTTTGCACACCAATATCTCTACCTGTACATGACCATCTGATCATTTATCACTCCAGTTTTAATCTGCATAATTGTAATTATTCGCCTACCTCCTCATGCCTTTTGCACACAATGTACATAGACTCCCCTTTTTTCTACTGTGTTATTGACTTGTTAATTGTTTACTCCATGTGTAACTCTGTGTTGTCTGCTCACACTGCTATGCCTTATCTTGGCCAAGTCGCAGTTGCAAATGAGAACTTGTTCTCAACTAGCCTACCTGGTTAAATAAAGGTGTTCTGAACTGGCCTACCTGGTTAAATAAAGGTAAAATAAAAAAAATAAAAAAAATGTTCGAAGACAGGAGGAGAAATGGAAGTGAAGTATCAGACATGGCAGGTGTGGTGAAGTTCTCGGAACAGCCCGTGCTTCTACACCTGCATTGCTTGCTGTTTGGGGTTTTAGGCTGGGTTTCTGTACAGCACTTTGAGATGTACGAAGGGCTATATAAATAAATTTGACTTGATTAAACCGAGGGTCAGGATAAAGATGGATCTGACGGCAGGAGTGAAGTTTTTTGGGGAAAAAAAAAGTGGACCCTTACCTTTTGGCTGATCCATTTGTGGTTTCAGGGTGGGTGAAAACAGAGTTGGGTGCTGTGGAATCGGTGAAGGTAATCAGAAGTGGTCTTGTGATAATTGTTTATGTTTCTGCTGGTCAGAGGCAGCAGGCGTTCCGCATTAAATGAATGGGGACAAGAGGTAAAATGATTTGCTCTCAAGGAAAGGGTGCCATTGAGAGCAGTGATTACTGAGTAAAATGTGAAAGTTAACGAACTGAAGGGGAAGATTCCCGGTGTTTGTGATTCTTGTCGTTTGGTGCAACGCAGACAGGGTGGCGTGAGTGAGCTGGGGATCAGAAATGTCCAGTGCGTGAGAGGCAGGTTGAGGTTTCCAGGGTTAGAGTAGTGCAGAAGTTTTCGTATGCTGAGCCAGTGAAGAAAGTAGAGGAAGATGGGTCAAGCGGGAGGGATCCTGAGAGGAGTGGTGTGAGTAGTAGATCTGTACCAGTGCAGAGGGATAGACCAACAAGTGATATACAGTACCAGTCAAAAGTTTGGACACCTACTCATTCAAGGGTTTTTCTATATTTTTACTATTTTCTACATTGTAGAATAATAGTGAAGACATAAAAACTATGAAATAACAAATAGGGAATTATGTAGTAAACAAAACAAAAAAAGTTATATCAAAATATATTTTATAATTGAGATTCTTCAAATTAGCCACCCTTTGCTTCGATGACAGCTTTGCACACTCTTGGCATTCTCTCAACCCGCTTCACCTGAAATGTGTTTTCAACAGTCTTGAAGGAGTTCCCACATATGCTGAGCACTTGTTGGATGCTTTTCCTTCCCACTGTGGTGGGAAGACTAGGTTCTCGTTTCAGGCTTACTACGTTACCCAAATATATGCAATGGCATTAACTAGTCTACTAACGTTAACTAGTTAGCAGCAAGCCCAAGGCAGTCGGTCATTGCAAGAACATTGGGGGGGGGGAAAAATCCAGTTTAATATTTAACTGCGCTTTCAAACATTTAGTAAATATCTTATTCTTAACCACGTCTAGAACTATGTACTCCCCCAAAACGTTTGTAATTTCGCAATCCATCTGCCACTGATTGGGTGCCAATAGCAATGTGCTAACTAGTCAATAACTCCTACCGACCCTGATTTACTTCCGAAACACCACGTGAACCGTGTCCTAAACGACGACATTTGGACATAAAAGTAATAAAACACAAGAATACCTGTACACCCAAGCCGTGTCCAGGTCAGACTCCGGGCCCCGGACACTGAAAGACGGACGGCGGCTCTGAACATGATGAGGGCTCAGCCAGCTAAAGGAGACTTGGCGCAACAACGTGGTTGTCACTAGTTAAGACAGCCAATAAGAAAAAAATTGGCTATATCGTAAAAAATATTAAAAACAAAAAAATGTTTTTTTTATTTTTATTAATTTAATCTAAGACATAAGACTAGCAGTGTGGTTAGGTTTCAAATCAGATTTTTAGAAGAGAAATTGTAGAAATGGGCGAGGTTTATGACTTTGTGGCTGTGGTAACTAGTGACGAATTCAAGGACGTTAGCTAGCAGCTGAAGACCTAACCATGAGCATGCACAAGGTCCTAAAATTACGGGGGGGAGGGCTGCACGTTACCATAACATAAATTACATTTATTTAGCATTTTACCATAATTTTATGAGACATTTTTCCTAAACTACTGAAGTATAATTCGAAAAAGTAGGGGTTTACTAGTTGTTCTTAACCCACTACACTTTTTATAATATATTCTAGAGCCTAAACTTTTACTCAAAAGCAATCTCTTCCAGTTGTCTCCTCACTTTCCTCTGTTTCTCTGTTGTGTCTAACAGGAGCACAGAGTAGATGGAACTCAAGTTTCTTTCAAGTTGAGGGAGTCGAGGGGAACAGGTGGTTCTTCATACAGGTTCTCTTGGCTTCAGGACCAGGCAATATGTATGAACAAGGACTGTAGAGTATCTCTCCTCCTGCTGTTTTCCTCTCTTTCTCAGAGGCGGCACACAGGTGTGGCGTACAGCTCTGTGCATCTCTACTGCCCTCCTGAGACCTAGAGGTACCGGCACTCTGGAACCAAAAAGGGCTTTGGCTTTTCTGGGTCAGTGGTATTGACAACAGTTGTGTTTTGCGGAGCTCGAGCTGTGGTCGAGGTGGAATTTTCACACTGTCACATAGCGTCACTGGGGGCTGATACCTAGGAGGCTGGTACCCTGGGGGTTGGTAGCTAGGATCATGCTGGGTTTCTGGGGGCTGATACCTAGGAGGCTGGTACCCTGGGGGTTGGTAGCTAGGATCATGCTGGGTTTCTGGGGGCTGATACCCAGGCTCACTTGGGTCCAGTGGGTGTTTGGAGAGCAGGATACTGATAGCAGGAACAGTCTTATGAACAGTCATCCTGGACACGGGTGTCATGTCAGTCTCCTGACTCTCCCACACCTCACTCACAGTCTTGTAGTGGAGCTTGGATAACTGGTGTAGTCCTCCCAGTTTCCGTTTCAGGATCTCAACACATGTTATGGTTTTGGTGATCCCTTTTCCTGATCCAGTGAAAACCACCTGTCTCACTCTCAGCCCGGTCCGGGTCTGACTCCGGCCAATGTCCATGACTCCCTCTCCTTGCCTCTTCCCCATCTGAATCCTGTCCACTGTCACTCCCTCTTTCACACTCAGCATCGTCTGAATCTGACTCCCATCCACTTCCTGTTCCTCCCTCTGCATACGAGCCATTACAAATCCCAAGAGGTTTCGGATCTTGCTCCCTTCCTTCACTCGCATTTCGAGCACGCCGGCTGCCAGTCCAGGGATTGGACAGGCAGTGGGTTCATCTGTGGTGCAGACTCTCCTGAAGCCGCTCTGGCCACCCAGTTGAGGCAATGAGGAAGAGGATGAAGAAATGGAAGGCAGTTCTGTGGTCGTTCTAGGGAACGCAGACTGGATTGGTTTCATACTGGTAAAAGTACATGTAGTCATGGTGGGTGAGATGCTGCTGCTTTGTTAGAGCAGGGGTCGGCAACAGGCCAAAACCGTCCCACAAGTGATTTTTTGTTGTTGTTGCCCCCCCCCCAAAGTCTTTAGTAAAAATAAAATAAAATGTTTTTAAGTATTCTTATTTTTTTCAGGATTTTTGTTTTTTGGGGGGGATTAAAAAAGACAGTAAAATCAATGTAATCAAAGTAGGAAATTATTGTTATTTTCAAATACAATCTCTATTTGTGTTTAGTTGTGGTCAATTTGTAATGTACAAATTATTATAATTATGTTCTGACCCCCCCAACCATCCGCTCCAACAAAAATCGTCCCCCAGCTGAATCTAGTTGCCTACCCCTGTGTTAGAGGGTCCCTCAACTTCCATTTGCTGTGATTCCAGTCCTTTTCTAATCCTTTGAAAAATGCATGTCAGTTTTTAAAAGCTGAATTCTATTAAATCCCTTTTTTTTTTTGGTTTTCAGGAAGCTACGACGACGATGATAATCTTCCTCCTTCTCCAAACCACTGGACGAGAAGGAAATAAGTTTACCTCCGACTTCGACTGATGCTGGGGTTTGTCTGTAAGGTTTACCTCCTGTTCCGACTGATGCTGGGGTAAGTTGTAGCACAGAGAGAGAACGAGAGGAGGAGGAGAGAGAGAGAGAGAGACATTCCATTGGCTGTCCTATCCTGTGTGTGTGTGTGTGTGTGTGTGTGTGTGTGTGTGTGTGTGTGTCTGAACATGCCTGATTAAACATCGTTTTTAATATGATGCAATGAGGCATTAAAACAAGACTAAGCTGTGGAAACATGAAATGAGAGATAGTACCTAGTCATGTATTACACTGTCTCTCAACTGGGTTGTCAAAAACAAGGCAGACACCTGGCTGGAAGAACCTGCAGTTAATGAGTAAAAGACAGTTCAGAGAGGTATTGTCTATTTCTTTTCTACCGCTTTGGCAGCATGATAACATGAGAGACATAAGATCATTTGGAAGTCATTAAAATATGAACATCTGACATAGCCTATGGTTAGTAGGTCTCCTACACACACACACATACAGAGAGAGAGAGAGAGAGAGAGAGAGAGAGAGAGAGAGAGAGAGAGAGAGAGAGAGAGAGAGAGAGAGAGAGAGAGAGAGAGAGAGAGAGAGAGAGAGAGAGAGAGAGAGAGAGAGAGAGAGAGAGAGAGAGAGAGAGAGAGAGAGAGAGAGAGAGAGAGAGAGAGAGAGAGAGAGAGAGAGAAGAGAGAGAGAGAGAGAGAGAGAGAGAGAGAGAGAGAGAGAGAGAGAGAGAGAGAGAGAGGAGAGAGACAGACATCCATCGAGACATCTGGTGTTGGGGAAATGATTGCCTGGAGGATCTCTTTTTGAGGGGAGGGGAACACAGGGGGGGGGGGGGGGGAGTGTGGTGAACAACTCAGCAGTCCCCATCCTCATCACACCTCACAGCCCTCACTGCTGAATGACCCAGAAAAGGAAAGTAGTTTGGCACATTAAAACGGGGAAGTTTTCTCATCAATTATTAAGATGATTGCACTCAAGTTCATTGTTTTAATATGGTTAGTAGTAAGAGCCCAGAAAAAGGTTAAGATAGATCTTTGTCCGAACATACAACCCTTTCATATTTCTCTGTTGTGGCCGGGAACCTGCCCATCACCTCACCTCACCTTGTGTTTATCTACACAATAGCCACCCTGATTCTCCTGCTCCCTCATCCCAGAGTAGTAGAGTGACTTGACATGAGGCAGCTGCTGAAGAGCTCATATGGAACCATTGAAGTGTTATAATGCTGAATTTCTGCCTCACAGAATGCACAGACCCATCTCCCCAGACAGCCAATCACTCACACTGAGCACAAACATTCAGTCCGTGGAGAGAACGGGCAAAAGCAGAATCACACAGCACAGCTGCCGACACGGCTGTATCTGCCTCTTGTGGACATTGATGGCACTCCGCTGTGCTGTGAAATTGGAGCACCCGGCTGATGTCACCTGCCATTTCTCACTCTGCATAACAGCCCGCAGTGCTGAGCATCCCCACCTTGTGGCAAAATACTGAAATGGTTCAGTTTTTTTGTTGCCAACATGTTTGACAACGACCATAGGAGTTGACAAGACTGCATAGAAACCAGGCTAACATGGCATTGATTAGACCTGTGTGGGGCTTCCAGGCTAACATGACATTGATTAGACCTGTGTGGGGCTTCCAGGCTAACATGACATTGATTAGACCTGTGTGGGGCTTCCAGGCTAACATGACATTGATTAGACCTGTGTGGGGCTTCCAGGCTAACATGACATTGATTAGACCTGTGTGGGGCTTCCAGGCTAACATGACATTGATTAGACCTGTGTGGGGCTTCCAGGCTAACATGACATTGATTAGACCTGTGTGGGGCTTCCAGTAGGTACTGTAGGTAGTTGCCATACTAGGTAGGTAGGTGAGGATAGGTCCTGGCCATACTAGGTAGGTAGTTGAGGATAGGTCCTGGCCATACTAGGTAGGTAGTTGAGAATAGGTGAGGATAGGTCCTGGCCATACTAGGTAGGTAGGTGAGGATAGGTCCTGGCCATACTAGGTTGGTAGTTGAGAATAGGTGAGGATAGGTCCTGGCCATACTAGGTAGATAGTTGAGGATAGCTGAGGATAGGTCCTGGCCATACTAGGAAGGTAGTTGAGGATAGGTCCTGGCCATACTAGGTAGATAGTTGAGAATAGGTGAGGATAGGTCCTGGCCATACTAGGTTGGTAGTTGAGGATAGGTCCTGGCCATACTAGGTAGATAGTTGAGAATAGGTGAGGATAGGTCCTGGCCATACTAGGTAGATAGTTGAGAATAGGTCCTGGCCATACTAGGTAGATAGTTGAGAATAGGTGAGGATAGGTCCTGGCCATACTAGGTTGGTAGTTGAGGATAGGTCCTGGCCATACTAGGTAGGTAGTTGAGAATAGGTGAGGATAGGGCCTGGCCATACTAGGTAGGTAGTTGAGAATAGGTGAGGATAGGGCCTGGCCATACTAGGTAGATAGTTGAGAATAGGTGAGGATAGGGCCTGGCCATACTAGGTAGGTAGTTGAGGATAGCTGAGGATAGGTCCTGGCCATACTAGGTAGGCAGTTGAGGATAGGTTCTGGCCATACTAGGTAGGTAGTTGAGGATAGCTGAGGATAGGGCCTGGCCATACTAGGTAGGTAGTTGAGGATAGCTGAGGATAGGTCCTGGCCATACTAGGTAGGCAGTTGAGGATAGGTTCTGGCCATACTAGGAAGATAGGTGAGGATAGGTCCTGGCCATAAAAGGTAGGTAGTTGAGGATAGGTCCTGGCCATAAAAGTTAGGTAGGTAGTTGAGGATAGGTGAGGATCCTGGCCATACTAGGTAGGTAGGTAGTTGAAGATAGGTGAGGATAGGTCCTGGCCATACTAGATAGGTAGTTGAGGATAGGTGAGGATCCTGGCCATACTAGGTAGGTAGGTAGTTGAGGATAGGTGAGGATAGGTCCTGGCCATACTAGGTAGGTAGTTGAGGATAGGTCCTGGCCATACTAGGTAGGTAGGTAGTTGAGGATAGTTGATAGGTCCTGGCCATAAAAGGTAGGTAGGTAGTTGAGGATAGGTGAGGATAGGTCCTGGCCATACTAGGTAGATAGTTGAGAATAGGTGAGGATAGGTCCTGGCCATACTAGGTAGATAGTTGAGAATAGGTCCTGGCCATACTAGGTAGATAGTTGAGAATAGGTGAGGATAGGTCCTGGCCATACTAGGTTGGTAGTTGAGGATAGGTCCTGGCCATACTAGGTAGGTAGTTGAGAATAGGTGAGGATAGGGCCTGGCCATACTAGGTAGGTAGTTGAGAATAGGTGAGGATAGGGCCTGGCCATACTAGGTAGATAGTTGAGAATAGGTGAGGATAGGGCCTGGCCATACTAGGTAGGTAGTTGAGGATAGCTGAGGATAGGTCCTGGCCATACTAGGTAGGCAGTTGAGGATAGGTTCTGGCCATACTAGGTAGGTAGTTGAGGATAGCTGAGGATAGGGCCTGGCCATACTAGGTAGGTAGTTGAGGATAGCTGAGGATAGGTCCTGGCCATACTAGGTAGGCAGTTGAGGATAGGTTCTGGCCATACTAGGAAGATAGGTGAGGATAGGTCCTGGCCATAAAAGGTAGGTAGTTGAGGATAGGTCCTGGCCATAAAAGTTAGGTAGGTAGTTGAGGATAGGTGAGGATCCTGGCCATACTAGGTAGGTAGGTAGTTGAAGATAGGTGAGGATAGGTCCTGGCCATACTAGATAGGTAGTTGAGGATAGGTGAGGATCCTGGCCATACTAGGTAGGTAGGTAGTTGAGGATAGGTGAGGATAGGTCCTGGCCATACTAGGTAGGTAGTTGAGGATAGGTCCTGGCCATACTAGGTAGGTAGGTAGTTGAGGATAGTTGATAGGTCCTGGCCATAAAAGGTAGGTAGGTAGTTGAGGATAGGTGAGGATAGGTCCTGGCCATACTAGGTAGATAGTTGAGAATAGGTGAGGATAGGTCCTGGCCATACTAGGTAGATAGTTGAGAATAGGTCCTGGCCATACTAGGTAGATGGTTGAGAATAGGTGAGGATAGGTCCTGGCCATACTAGGTTGGTAGTTGAGGATAGGTCCTGGCCATACTAGGTAGGTAGTTGAGAATAGGTGAGGATAGGGCCTGGCCATACTAGGTAGGTAGTTGAGAATAGGTGAGGATAGGGCCTGGCCATACTAGGTAGATAGTTGAGAATAGGTGAGGATAGGGCCTGGCCATACTAGGTAGGTAGTTGAGGATAGCTGAGGATAGGTCCTGGCCATACTAGGTAGGCAGTTGAGGATAGGTTCTGGCCATACTAGGTAGGTAGTTGAGGATAGCTGAGGATAGGGCCTGGCCATACTAGGTAGGTAGTTGAGGATAGCTGAGGATAGGTCCTGGCCATACTAGGTAGGCAGTTGAGGATAGGTTCTGGCCATACTAGGAAGATAGGTGAGGATAGGTCCTGGCCATAAAAGGTAGGTAGTTGAGGATAGGTCCTGGCCATAAAAGTTAGGTAGGTAGTTGAGGATAGGTGAGGATCCTGGCCATACTAGGTAGGTAGGTAGTTGAAGATAGGTGAGGATAGGTCCTGGCCATACTAGATAGGTAGTTGAGGATAGGTGAGGATCCTGGCCATACTAGGTAGGTAGGTAGTTGAGGATAGGTGAGGATAGGTCCTGGCCATACTAGGTAGGTAGTTGAGGATAGGTCCTGGCCATACTAGGTAGGTAGGTAGTTGAGGATAGTTGATAGGTCCTGGCCATAAAAGGTAGGTAGGTAGTTGAGGATAGGTGAGGATAGGTCCTGGCCATACTAGGTAGGTAGGTAGTTGAGGATAGGTGAGGATAGGTCCTGGCCATAAAAGTTAGGTAGGTAGTTGAGGATAGGTCCTGGCCATAAAAGGTAGGTAGGTAGTTGAGGATAGGTGAGGATAGGTCCTGGCCATAAAAGGTAGGTAGGTAGTTGAGGATAGATAGTTTAGGTAGTTGAGGATAGGTGAGGATAGGTCCTGGCCATACTAGGTAGGTAGGTAGTTGAGGATATGTGAGGATAGGTCCTGGCCATAAAAGGTAGGTAGGTAGTTGAGGATAGTTGATAGGTCCTGGCCATAAAAGGTAGGTAGGTAGGTAGGTAGTTGAGGATAGGTCCTGGCCATAAAAGGTAGGTAGGTAGTTGAGGATAGGTCCTGGCCATAAAAGGTAGGTAGGTAGTTAAGGATAGTTGATAGGTCCTGGCCATAAAAGAAAGGTAGGTAGGTAGGTAGGTAGGTAGGTAGGTAGGTAGGTAGGTAGGTAGGTAGGTAGGTAGGTAGGTAGGTAGGTAGGTAGGTAGGTAGGTAGGTAGGTAGGTAGGTAGGTAGGTAGGTAGGTAGGTAGGTAGGTAGGTAGGTAGGTAGGTAGGTAGGTAGGTAGGTAGGTAGGTAGGTAGGTAGGTAGGTAGGTAGGTAGGTAGGTAGGTAGGTAGGTAGGTAGGTAGGTAGGTAGGTAGGTAGGTAGGTAGGTAGGTAGGTAGGTAGGTAGGTAGGTAGGTAGGTAGGTAGGTAGGTAGGTAGGTAGGTAGGTAGGTAGGTAGGTAGGTAGGTAGGTAGGTAGGTAGGTAGGTAGGTAGGTAGGTAGGTAGGTAGGTAGGTAGGTAGGTAGGTAGGTAGGTAGGTAGGTAGGTAGGTAGGTAGGTAGGTAGGTAGGTAGGTAGGTAGGTAGGTAGGTAGGTAGGTAGGTAGGTAGGTAGGTAGGTAGGTAGGTAGGTAGGTAGGTAGGTAGGTAGGTAGGTAGGTAGGTAGGTAGGTAGGTAGGTAGGTAGGTAGGTAGGTAGGTAGGTAGGTAGGTAGGTAGGTAGGTAGGTAGGTAGGTAGGTAGGTAGGTCAGTCAGTCAGTTGAGGATAGGTGAGGATAGGTCCTGGCCATAAAAGGTAGGTAGGGCAGTTGAGGATAGGTGAGGATAGGTCCTGGCCATAAAAGGTAGGTAGGTAGTTGAGGATAGGTGAGGATAGGTCATGGCCATAAAAGGTAGGTAGGTAGGTAGGTAGTTGAGGATAGGTGAGGATAGGTCCTGGCCATAAAAGGTAGGTAGGTAGGTAGGTAGTTGAGGATAGGTGAGGATAGGTCATGGCCATAAAAGGTAGGTAGGTAGTTGAGGATAGGTGCAGGGCAACAACAACAAAAAATGCAGAGCAAAAAAATCACATTACACAGAACGCACAACCCTGAAAATATGTCACTAGAGCAGAGCAAAAATGTTGCGGTTCGTGATGTGGTATGTTTCTCAAACATGGGATTTATAAAAATGCACAATCAAATAAAAAAAATAAAAAAATTAACGCTTCAGAGCGACTCCTCTCATCAGATGTGGAATGTTGTTTTTATGTTTTATTTATTTAAAAAGTGGGTTCTAGAATTTATTTTAAATAGGGTGTCGTTTGTGACATATCCATAGAATGTATATCTGTCCATATTGTCTTTTTAAAAGTGCCATAACTTATTTAATGGGCAGCAGATCGTCTATGTCCCTTATTGACCATGGGCTGTTTTCCCCCAAAGCGGCCGGGCTGCAAAGTTCTATTTCAAACCGACTGGGACTATAGTCAATTTACATCTAAGAAGATGACATTGATTTGCATTTCTACATCCACGTCGTCAATGGATCCATACTCTCTGGTGAGGAGGAAGAAGAAGACAGAAAGAAAGAAAGAAAGAAAGAAAGAAAGAAAGAAAGAAAGTAATTTATTGATAACAAGCATTTAATTGAGATGCCTTCCTATTGTACCCTGTTAACTAAAACCAAATTCTGCTGTCTACGTCAGTAAGTTCAGCCAGGCTAGTCTTCTATGTTACCGGTTGTAGCTGACAGAGACAGCTGTGTCAGCGTAGATGGCCTTTACTGAATCTATATCGGTGTCCAGCTGAGGACGTCTTTAGAGGTCAGTAGCACAGCCCTCCTACAGAGACAAACCCAGTTAGTGAACTACCTTAAACCCAGGATTAAACAGTACTAGACACAACACCTTCAATAATAATCGAGAGAGAGAGAGAGAGAGATAACGCAACCAGTTAAACACTGCAGCACTGTCACACAACCACACACAATATATTTACCTCAGGAAACCAGTTAAACACTGTCACACAACCACACACAATATATTTACCTCAGGAAACCAGTTAACCATCACATGGAGTTAAAAAGAAGATTATACTGTACAGAATACCTTCAAGAATAACAACGAGTACAACAGGGAGTACAACAGGGAGTACAACAGGGAGTACAAACAAGGAGTACAACAGGGAGTACAACAGGGAGTAAAAACAAGGAGTACAAACAAGGAGTACAACAGGGAGTACAAACAAGGAGTACAACAAGGAGTACAACAGGGAGTACAAACAGGGAGTACAACAGGGAGCTGGAGAACAGCTGTATACCCTATCAGGCTGATCAGACAGGTCTGGGTAGCTGGAGTAGAGCTGTATAACCTATCAGGCTGATCAGACAGGTCTGGGTAGCTGGAGACCAGCTGTATACCCTATCAGGCTGATCAGACAGGTCTGGGTAGCTGGAGACCAGCTGTAAACAGTGAAAGGATATAGGCTGTACATATTTACCTCTATCACTCCAGTATCCCCATTGTAAATATGGTATTGGCACTGACCCTGGAACTCTCCCTATATATAGCTACTGACCCTGGAACTGACCCTGTATATAGCTACTGACCCTGGAACTGACCCTGTATATAGCTACTGACCCTGGAACTGACCCTGTATATAGCTACTGACCCTGGAACTGACCCTGTATATAGCTACTGACCCTGGAACTGACCCTGTATATAGCTACTGACCCTGTATATAGCTACTGACCCTGGAACTGACCCTGTATATAGCTACTGACCCTGGAACTGACCCTGTATATAGCTACTGACCCTGGAACTGACCCTGCACATAACTACTGACCCTGTACATAACTACTGACCCTGTATATAGCTACTGACCCTGGAACTGACCCTGTATATAGCTACTGACCCTGGAACTGACCCTGCACATAACTACTGACCCTGTACATAACTACTGACCCTGTATATAGCTACTGACCCTGGAACTGACCCTGTATATAGCTACTGACCCCGGAACTGACCCTGTATATAGCTACTGACCCTGGAACTGGCCCTGTATATAGCTACTGACCCTGTATATAGCTACTGACCCTGTACATAACTACTGACCCTGTATATAGCTACTGACCCCGGAACTGGCCCTGTACATAACTACTGACCCTGTACATAACTACTGACCCTGTATATAGCTACTGACCCTGGAACTGGCCCTGTATATAGCTACTGACCCTGGAACTGGCCCTGTATATAGCTACTGACCCTGTATATAACTACTGACCCTGTATATAGCTACTGACCCTGGAACTGACCCTGTATATAGCTACTGACCCTGGAACTGGCCCTGTATATAGCTACTGACCCTGTATATAACTACTGACCCTGTATATAGCTACTGACCCTGTATATAGCTACTGACCCTGTACATAACTACTGACCCTGTATATAGCTACTGACCCTGTGTATAGCTACTGACCCTGTATATAGCTACTGACCCTGTACATAACTACTGACCCTGTATATAGCTACTGACCCTGGAACTGACCCTGTATATAGCTACTGACCCTGTATATAGCTACTGACCCTGTACATAACTACTGACCCTGTATATAGCTACTGACCCTGGAACTGACCCTGTATATAGCTACTGACCCTGGAATGTGATGAAAGAAATAAAAGCTGAAATAAATCATTATTTTTACTATTATTCTGACATTTCACATTCTTAAAATAAAGTGGTGATCCTAACTGACCTAAGTCAGGGAATTTTTACTAGGATTAAATGTCAGGAATTATGAATTATTAAATGTATTTGGCTAAGGTGTATGCAAACTTCCGACTTCAAATGTAGATATTTGTAGTTGCCACACGTCATGCCACACATCATGCCACACATCATGCCACACATCATGCCACACCACATGCCACATAGAACCCTCCTCCAGCAAGCTGTGGTCCATCTGTGGTAACTGACTCCACTCCCCCCCCCCCCCCAAAAAAAAAACAAGTAGGTCATTTTGTTAATGACCTGGGGTGTATATTTCAAGTGGGGACACACAGACAGTATAGTTTTTACTATTGACCAGGGCCTCTGTATTGAAAAGACACGCCGACATACTACTGACCCTTGCTATTCATTTACAGTACCGCCTTATCAAATATACAATGTCATGTCCATTCAGCAGCAGTTTTACTGACGTTGGCCCATTATAGGGTTATTACATAACTACTCAGATTTATAGTATGCCATTGGCCACCATCTAGACCTGGGTTCAAATGCTATTTGGAATCATTTTAAATACTTTAGCTGTTCTTGACTGAGCTTGTCTGGCGCAATGGAACCAATAGAAGAGTCCCAAGAAGTGCAAACCACGCCCACCTGGCACTCCAGGCAGGCTTATGTAATAGCTCAACTTATTTGAAAGATTGATAGTTATGCCCACTTCCCACACAGTATAGCATCCTTTACTATATAGTCCTATATGGTAATGATGCAGTGGTTCCCAACCTGTTTTTGAACTGTGGCACACCTTGATGGGATATAACATGTCCCTATTGATTTATATAGTTTATTATTACTATTTATATAGTGGTAATGACCTACAAGCCATCTGATCCACACTGCAAACCATCTAGGTTCTGGGGACAAACGGTGTTATTAAATAGGGTTTATTTGAAATATTATTTATAGTTTTAATAGTTCCTTACTCATGGTTGGTTAATTTGTGTGTACCTATTTAAAAGCGTCTCGCAAATCTGCCCAGAAAAAAACCCTCAGTTGTAGCTCCGGTAAAATAGGTATTTAATTTCGAACCGCTTGGGCTACAGACAAGTGGGGTTTCTGCATTGTAAAGGTGTAACCACGGATACAAAGCCATGCTCCGTTTGTTGCTATGGCAGCCATATTAAGAAATACTGTAACTGACTTCAGGCTAAGCCTAATCAGACTTGAACGTGCTAATGGTTTTCAGACGAATCAAAATTAAACATATGACTTTGCTAACAAATGATTGCTCTATTAAAAAATTATAACAAACTAATTTGCAGCATTACCGCAAAAAAATGGAAGTGGAAGGTGGAAGGGGGAGAAGTGAGGAACTTGTCTGTCGGCCCTGCATTAAAGACCAAAATTGGTTAAAGAAAATTGTGATGAATTAAAAAGTATACCGGTCCATTAGTTTACTCCAATTAGGGGAGCGATGATAGGGCTAGGGGGATCGGAGAATATGGGGGATTGGAAATTATGCAGACAATTACGTTGATAGGAGCCACACTCTATCTGCACTAGTAAAGCTCATCTACCTGTGCCCTCAAATGAGACAAATGCATAGAGATAGATAAGAGGACTCATCTTCATATCTGTGCCCGCAAATGAGACAAATGCATAGAGATAGAGAGAGGACTCATCTTTATATCTGTGCCATTATAGCGTATGTGACAGCATTGGCAGCGCTATTGAGGCTACAACCCATAGGAATCCCCACCCAGATGACGACGTTAATAACTACTTTAAAATGGTGGAAGCCCTCAATGGCACTGCCCATGCTAAAATGGCCCTTTGGCCGCTAGAGGCCTCTATCATTCTCTGTGGGGTGACTCTATTACCATCCAATCATTAGGGAACATATTCTCTACATACAAATGTAACAACAGACTGAGCGCGCCAGACTTGAATCAACGATACAGATGTAACCCAGTGCTATTTAATGTTTTACTCTGACCAGCACTAGTGCTTGCAATTCAAATTTACATGTGCATTCTACAGGTCACGTTTTCTCAAGGCACACAAATGTGCCACAGCACACTGGTTGGGAACCACTGCAGTATACAGTAGAATAGCCCATGCTTATTTGTATGTTCGGTATGAATGCAATTCATTGACTGGGCACCTGTACTTTTCACTTTTGGTTTTTATTTTTTATATATTTATTATTTATTGTGATAAAAATGTCAAAGTAAAGCAAGCGACCAATGTCAAAACACATTCAAACTACTTTTTGATTACAAAAGTTTATTTTCACGATAATAGTGTTCGACTTAGACTCATTTGGGGGAATTTTAGACTGTCCAGACAATACTTTCTATTCTACATAATCCATAAAACAGACCAGGAAAACGCACCCCCTGCTCTGCTCTAGTCTCGACAACACGAACTAACTACTACCTTCAGTTGAACTCACTATCCATGGTGTCTTTTGTAAACATACCTCCAGTTCATATTTTAAGTAGCACAGGGAAGCTTTCTGATTTGTCAACGAGAAGGCCCTAGAACGCTTGTATTTATTTTTTAAGTAACGTTCCTCTCTGCTGGTGAAAATTATGTCTATAATCCCCCAAAATACTCGTAGACTTTAACATATATCATACTAAATACATATTTTTATCAATACTTAAACATGTGTTGTACAATTAACGGATTATAACTGGAATATCGGCATTACCGTTCCGCCCTATAGTCACCCCACGTGACATCGGAGGGATACCCTATGTTCGGCTGGGGAAGTAGTCCCGGTCAGTTGGGGGGGTTATCTTTCGCCAGAGCTCGGCTGGTGGGCGCATTGGTCCCTGCAACGTTCACCCGGTAGGTGAGTCACTGCGTCCTCATCTGGAAATGGTCAACTTTACATTTATCATAAGATGGACAATTATTGCTAAATAATATTGACATAGCTGCCTTGAGTTAATTACATTGTTCTATCAGTTTTGGTTATAGACAAGTTGTAATAGACTTTTAACTATTAATTGTTACTTTACTTCCATAACGTTTTGAATCAAATTGTTATGGTGTGATATGGGGTATTTAGTTGTATATTTCAGTCTGAATAGCCTATTTGTGCACAATTAAAAGTAATGACAACTACTTATACCTGTGATACACATTTTTACAGTGAAATAATAGGGTTTGTTTCATGCATTGGGATACCTACATGACTGAAACTGAGCTACATTATTAAGCAAAACAATTTGGTTTTTGACATAAATATAATTGTAAGTCGCTCTGGATAAGAGTGTCTGCTAAATGACTCAAATTAAATAATACATTTCTATTTGACATGCACTGACACCATCCTGTCATCCTCAATGTTCCTCCTCTACTATAGCAACAACAAATAAATACATTAATCTATACTTCCTGTAAGTCAAAGAGCCAGGAACAATTTTACTATTTTAATGACATTGTATTCAGAAGCTTATCTTTTGATACGGTGTGCTAATAAACCACTGTTCAGTTTCACTAGAGCTGTAGGTGACATAGCCCGACCACTCGGTGTGCATTACTAAGCCACTATTCAGCTCCTGCATCATAGCTCTATAATTCAATATCCTCGTAGAGTAAAAAATAAAATCCTATAGAATGGAACCCACTTGGATGTTGTTGTTTTTTCTCTCCAAACTTGTGAATGAATCGATGTCTCACTGAAAGTCTGCTCACGCCAGTGACTGTGTCACCCAGATAATGTAGCTCTTCTTATAGGCAACAGTCTGCTAAGGTTTTTTATCTACAAGGAAAAAGGAGTAGCACTTTAGCAGTTGATAGCTGAACTGGTGTCATGATACATGTCAGGTTCTCTATGATAGATGGGATTGTGTCACAGTACATGTCTGGTTCTCTATGATATTTATGCCAACCTATGTGTATAATGTTGCTCTGACTAGTTAATTAATCATTTTGAGGTTGAAAAGAATAACCCCCCACGTTGAATTAATATGTGATATTTGCTAAATCCTTTTTGACAACTCAAGTTTCCCACCAACTGTGAGAACCACCTCCTACAAAAAGTGGCCACTGGCCAGTTCCTCTTCAAGAGCCTATGCCCCTGGTCATTATGGGTGACTGGAATGTGGGGGCGTTATCTGGGTGTGCCTGTCCGCGTGTGTGTGTGTGTGTGCAGTCACGCAGTCACACATGCTCTCATTGTTGCGGTCCTAGTTTGGTGGTGCTGCTACAGTGTGTGTGGCCAGCTGGCCAACTGAGTCCCTATCCCCTTCAGACTGTCAGGCTGAACTTCCAGAGCCACTGTCAGTTGACTTGGTGCACCTCTAACGTTCTAAAAAAAACTCTATTACAATATTCACAATCAATAAATCAGTAACTCAAGCGGAGTTGAGGTACATTTATGACAATTTATTATGAATAATCTCACCCCTCTCTCTGAAATGTTCCAGGTTTTCATTCTCTTTCACAGTATTAAGTGAACCCGAAAACTTCAGCTAGTACATTTTCCATTGCTACAGTATGTCTCTAGCATTAATATGCTATGTCTGTTGGTAGGTAGCATGGCAGTGCAAAGATCTAGTGTCAAAGCCTGATTCAGTGGGATAAACTCAGAGCAGCTGTGTAAGCCAAGTAACACACACACACACACACACACACTATAAATAGACTTGGCATGAAAAATGATATCAAGGCCTCTCCAACCTCTAACTTTCAGGAGTATCTAGAGAGGCTTGGTTCAATATGTCAGAGGTGGTTGTAGAACATTAACCCAGTGTCAAAAGATCTCCTCAACACCTCTATTCTCGCTCTCTCTCTAGGATTTCTCAGATACCGATCCAATCATGTCTAAAGGAAAGGATATGGGCTCTGCCTTCATCCAGACGCAGCAGCTCCACGCTGCCATGGCCGACACTTTCCTGGAGCACATGTGTCTTCTGGACATCGACTCCGAGCCAGCCGTGGCTCGCAACACCGGAATCATCTGCACCATCGGTACAGCTCAACAACACCCTTCCTCATTACTCACACCGCCCTCACTCCCTTCACTATTCACTACTTCCTCACCTCACTGCCCAACCCTACCTCACCCCTCATGGCTCCTCACTCCCTCACCACTGAACACCCTCACTACAATACTCTACCCAACATCCTGTATACACATGTATTTTGTGTGATGTGTGCCTACAGAAGGCCACAGAACTTTCACAGTAGGGGTATATCCCTCCAAACTACTTCACAGTAGGGGTATATCCCTCCAAAACCTTCACAGTAGGGGTATGTTCCTCCAAAATACTTCACAGTAGGGGTATATCCCTCCAAAACCTTCACAGTAGGGGTATATCCCTCCAAAACCTTCACAGTAGGGGTATATCCCTCCAAAACCTTCACAGTAGGGGTATATCCCTCCAAAATACTTCACAGTAGGGGTATATCCCTCCAAAACCTTCACAGTAGGGGTATATCCCTCCAAAATACTTCACAGTAGGGGTATATCCCTCCAAAACCTTCACAATATTCCTCTATAAGCTTTGGTTGTCTTCTTGTCCACATGCAGGACCCGCCTCCCGATCAGTATCCATGGCCAAGGAGATGATCAAATCTGGGATGAACATTGCAAGAATGAACTTCTCTCACGGAACTCATGAGGTCAGTAGTAGGACTACACTAGTACTGAAGGGAAAGGACACTAGTACTGAAGGGAAAGGACACTAGTACTGACGGGAAAGGACACTAGTACTGAAGGGAAAGAACACTAGTACTGACGGGAAAGGACACTAGTACTGAAGGGAAAGGACACTAGTACTGACGGGAAAGGACACTAGTACTGAAGGGAAAGGACACTAGTACTGAAGGGAAAGGACACTAGTACTGACGCCACCACAGCTGTTCTAGGATTTAGACTAGTGCTGAATTCCAAACGGACCCCATAGCCCTTACTTCCTGGCAACTCATGTTAGTCTGAAAGAATAGGTGAAAGCAATATGGTGACATTCACTCAGCCGAATATAAAGACCAGTTTGGATGTTGGCATACTATAACCTTTAGTGAGTCTGCAGCATCAGCCATCCTCATACTATAACCTTTAGTGAGTCTGCAGTACCAGCCACCCTCATACTATAACCTTTAGTGAGTCTGCAGTACCAGCCATCCTCATCCTATAACCTTTAGTGAGTCTGCAGTACCAGCCACCCTCATCCTATAACCTTTAGTGAGTCTGCAGTACCAGCCATCCTCATTGTGACATTATCACTGTACCATTTAAATGTCAGTCTGTAAGCTGACCTGAACGCTCTTACGTGCACTTTAGTGGCTCCTCCTCCTCCCTCCTCCTCCTCCCCCCTCCTCCTCCAACCTCCTCCTCCAACCTCCTCCTCCTCCAACCTCCTCCCTCCTCCTCCTCCTCCTCCTCCAACCTCCTCCTCCTCCAACCTCCTCCTCCTCCTCCAGTCTGTCTTCTAGTGCCGCCAGATGGCAGTCAGGGTTCTGGGGTTCACACTACTGACCTCTCCCCTTTAAAAGTCATGGCTTTTTGACCTGTTTCACCCTGGCTGGGTCGGGAGTGCACCCCCTAAACCATACAGCAGTATTAGATATCGAAGCGATACGTTTGATATTTGAATTCGTTGCCCCTTTTCAAAGGTCATCAGTACTGTTAATTACTTGTCCGAAGAAGACGTTCTACTCTGAAGTTCAGTACTGTTAATTGCTTGTCCGAAGAAGACGTTCTACTCTGAAGTTCAGTACTGTTAATTACTTGTCCGAAGAAGACGTTCTACTCTGAAGTTCAGTACTGTTAATTGCTTGTCCGAAGAAGACGTTCTACTCTGAAGTTCAGTACTGTTAATTACTTGTCCGAAGAAGACGTTCTACTCTGAAGTTCAGTACTGTTAATTGCTTGTCCGAAGAAGACGTTCTACTCTGAAGTTCAGTACTGTTAATTGCTTGTCCGAAGAAGACGTTCTACTCTGAAGTTCAGTACTGTTAATTGCTTGTCCGAAGAAGACGTTCTACTCTGAAGTTCAGTACTGTTAATTGCTTGTCCGAAGAAGACGTTCTACTCTGAAGTTCAGTACTGTTAATTGCTTGTCCGAAGAAGACGTTCTACTCTGAAGTTCAGTACTGTTAATTGCTTGTCCGAAGAAGACGTTCTACTCTGAAGTTCAGTACTGTTAATTGCTTGTCCGAAGAAGACGTTCTACTCTGAAGTTCAGTACTGTTAATTGCTTGTCCGAAGAAGACGTTCTACTCTGAAGTTCAGTACTGTTAATTGCTTGTCCGAAGAAGACGTTCTACTCTGAAGTTCAGTACTGTTAATTGCTTGTCCGAAGAAGACGTTCTACTCTGAAGTTCAGTACTGTTAATTGCTTGTCCGAAGAAGACGTTCTACTCTGAAGTTCAGTACTGTTAATTGCTTGTCCGAAGAAGACGTTCTACTCTGAAGTTCAGTACTGTTAATTGCTTGTCCGAAGAAGACGTTCTACTCTGAAGTTCAGTACTGTTAATTGCTTGTCCGAAGAAGACGTTCTACTCTGAAGTTCAGTACTGTTAATTGCTTGTCCGAAGAAGACGTTCTACTCTGAAGTTCAGTACTGTTAATTGCTTGTCCGAAGAAGACGTTCTACTCTGAAGTTCAGTACTGTATCAATGTATCGGCACTAGATGACGTTTCGTGTACATCTGTATCAAAGTTATAATTAGGTCAGGATTTCCCAGTCCATTCCGCGATTACTTCCATGACTGGACATTTTGCCTCAGGCCAGAAATAATGCACGCAATTCCATCGAACAAGTACTCGGCCTGCATTGATGATTGGTTGACTCGTTGAATCAGGTGAGCTAGTTCTAGGGCTAGAGATAAAACGTGAAGGTATGTCAAGGGTTAGCAATCTGACGCCGTAGGAGCCTGCAGCCATGTCACAGGGCAAGTGTGGTGGCACCATTTTAGCGTCTGTTTGGGGATGCTACTGGTGCATGAAAACTAAGATAGACAGAGCAACTCCCATTGGCAGGAACTTCTGACAGACATCTTCGGACATCTGAACTTATGTTTGTTTTACATGGCATCTGTCATGTGTTGAGGTCAGAGACATTATCAGAAGGGCAAAAGGAAACTCGACCTCTGCCTCTGGTCAGGTGGTCGGAGCAGATGTAAAATAGCCACGTCTCAGGTTCTCGCAGAACATGTTTAGATGGACCAGGAGCGAACGCTAAGCTACTTGGCTATGCTAAAATAGCTAAGACTTTGCTATTCTAAAATACCCCAAAGATAAAACATTTTTAAAAATCATTACATTTCAACCTGACTAATTGTCCTATGTCTGTCTACTATAGAGCACTGTTAAGTGAGTGTCATTGAGTCTCTGAGTCTCTGAGTCTGTCTCTCTCCTATAGGCAGAAACTGTTTAGGAACCAGAAGCTAGCTAACACTACTTAGTTATATTCTATGTGGCTATGTTTACATTCTACATGGCTAATCTACTTGGCTAACACTACTTGGTTTTCCTACTTGGCGAATCTACATGGTTATATGCTATGTAGCTATGCTACATGGTTATATTCTACTTGGCTATTCACCTTGGTTATATTCTACATGGTTATCCTACTTGGATATTCATGCTACGTGGCTATGCTACGTGGCTATGCTACGTGGCTATGCTACGTGGCTATGCTACGAGGCTATGCTACGTGGCTATGCTATGAGGCTATGCTATGTGGCTATGCTATGTGGCTATGCTATGAGGCTATGCTATGTGGCTATGCTATGAGGCTATGCTATGAGGCTATGCTATGTGGCTATGCTATGTGGCTATGCTATGTGGCTATGTGGCTATGCTATGTGGCATATTAAATTGCACTTTGCCAGCTTCTACTTAGTACTGTTGAGTGAATGTCGTTGGGCTTTCAACACTGATATACCAGGAGGCAGTGAGCATTTAATGGATGTACAGTGCCTTGGGAAAGTATTCAGACCCCTTGACTTGTCCGCATTTTGTTACGTTACAGCCTTATTCTAAAATGGATTATATAAAAAATATATGTCCTCATCAATCTACACACAATACCCCTATAATTTACTAAGTAAAATTAGGTTTTTAGAAATTTTTGCAAAAGAAAATATAAAAATAAGATATACCTTATTTACATAAGTATTCAGACAGTTTGCTATGAGACTCAAAATTTAGTTTACATTGATCATCCTTGAGATGTTTCTACAACTTGATTGTAGTCCACCTGTGTTAAATTCAACTGATTGGACATGATTTGGAAAGGCACACACCTGTCTATATATGGTCTGCCTGAAAATCGTCACACGTCTCTGAATGATTTTACTTTCCCTACAGTAAATCAAATCAAACTTAATTTAAAGTGTATTTTAAATCTCAACACACTTACCTATCTGAGCACTACGATTGGTCTGGCTAGTTGGCAAATCATCTGAAAGTTCCAAAGTTACATTTGGCGTTCCTCAGGTCTCTACGCTCAGACCCATATAATTTGTTTTCCACAGTATAGGCAGTGTCATGGCATGCTAAAACCTCTGATGTCTCTAAGTGATACTATCCAGGCTGTATCACATCCGGCCGTGATTGGTAGTCTCATAGGGCGGCACACAATTGGCACAGCGTCGTCCGGGTTTGGCCCTGGGTAGGCCGTCATTGTAAATAAGAATTTGATCTTAACTGACTTGCCTGGTTAAATAAAGGTTAAATAAATAAATTAAATACAAATATGACACCCCCTTCTTTTCCAGACTCTCATCGGTGTGGTGTTTAAGGGGGTGGGAATTTAAAAAAACAGATACATTTCTGTGTCAATGGGAAGAAAAAATATGATCTTCTGTTCTATTCAGTATCATGCTGAGACCATCAAGAATGTCCGTGAAGCCACCGAGAGCTTCGGTTCCGGCACCATCGAGTACAGACCAGTGGCCATCGCTCTGGACACCAAGGGACCCGAAATCAGGACTGGACTCATCAAGGGCGTGAGTAGTCATTCACCATGAACTAGTGTAAATCTTTATGAAAAATCCAACTTCAGTTCCAAGTGTATCATCACAAATGCACTTTACAGACAAATTAAAACAGAGACAAGCAGCTACGTTTCTTGACTGTAGTACCAAATGACCTAACCCCTATCGTGTAGGCCTACCTTTTGATTTGGTCAAAAGGAAGGCATTGGCCAAGCTAGGAGCAAGAAATACAACAACAAGCAATGATATCCTAAAGCTGATATACATCAACTCCTGTAAAACACTACTGGCATCAGAATGTATCTATTGATCATGAGCCAGGTCCTTCCCCATAGACATATACAGTACATGATACTATAATCCCTGTCCTTCTCCGTAGACATATACAGTACATAATACTATAATCCATGTCCTTCCCCATAGACATATACAGTGCATAATACTATAATCCCTGCCCTTCCCCATAGACATATACAGTACATAATACTATAATCCCTGTCCTTCTCTAGACATACAGTACATAATACTATAATCCCTGTCCTTCTCCGTAGACATATACAGTACATAATACTATAATCCCTATCCTTCTCCGTAGAGATATACAGTACATAATACTATAATCCATGTCCTTCCCCATAGACATAGACAGTACATAATACTATAGTAATAGTTGTGTAATCCATATGATTCTTCCCGTGTACAGAGTGGCGAAGCTGAGGTCGAGCTGAAGAAGGGAGGTCACATCAAGCTGACCTTGGACGACAAGTACAAGGACAACTGTGACGAGAAGCACCTGTGGTTGGACTACAAGAACATCACCAAGATCCTGAAGGTCGGAGCTCACGTCTACATCGACGACGGCCTCATGTCCCTGAAGGTCAAGGAAGTCGGTGAGTATCCTAGCAACATCCTACTGTAGCAACAGAATAACACTCTCACAACCTGACAAGTGACAGGAAGTAGCTACACGCTTAAACCAAAGTTAAGTCCTTCTACTTTGCCTGTTGAAACGTGTTACTGTACCGTTGTTCTGGCTGTGGCATTGTGATTGACACACATTATTGGGGCGGCAGGGTAGCGTAGTGGTTAGAGCGTTGGACTAGTAACCTGGAAGGTTGCAAATTCAAACCCCCGAGCTGACAAGGTACTAGTTCTGCCCCCTGAACAAGGCAGTTAACCCACTGTTCCTAGACCGTCATTGAAAATAAGAGTTAGTTCTTAACTGACTTCTTAACTGACTTGCCTAGTTAAATAAAGGTAAAATAAAAAAAATTGTCCCCAGGCGCTGACTTCCTGGACTGTGAGATTGAAAATGGTGGTACTCTGGGCTCTAAGAAGGGTGTGAACTTGCCCGGTGCTGCTGTGGACCTGCCCGCTGTCTCTGAGAAGGACATCCAGGATCTGCAGTTCGGTGTGGAACAGGGAGTGGACATGGTCTTCGCCTCCTTTATTCGTAAGGCAGCTGATGTACACGCCGTCAGGAAGGTGCTGGGAGAGAAGGGCAAAAACATCAAGATCATCTCCAAACTGGAGAACCACGAGGGCGTCCGCAGGTGTGTGTGTAGGGTGTGTGTGTGTAGGGTGTGTGTGTGTGTGTGTGTGATATTGAGAGAGGCCTCACTGACTACACGATAGTATTGTAGTAAAATGTATTAAGTACATTTACAGTACTTTCAAAGGCTAAAAAAAAGCAAGAGATCTCCACTTGAAGGATCCTACTGTCTTGAGCGTCAGTTTAGCCTCTTGGAAATATAGATACCCGATGCCGGATAATACTGACTTGTAATAACTATCTGTCTGTCTCTGTGTAGATTCGACGAGATCCTGGAGGCTAGCGATGGCATCATGGTTGCCCGCGGCGACCTGGGTATTGAGATCCCCACGGAGAAGGTGTTCATCGCCCAGAAGATGATGACCGGACGCTGCAACAGGATCGGCAAGCCCATCACCTGCGCCACACAGGTTCGACACGTTGCCCGCAGACTAGACCTCCTTATACATGACTAGACCTCCTCATAATGACTACTAGACCTCCTCATAATGACTACTAGACCCCCTCATAATGACTACTAGACCTCCTCATACATGACTACTAGACCTCCTCATAATGACTACTAGACCTCCTCATAATGACTACTAGACCTCCTCATATTGACTACTAGACCTCCTCATAATGACTACTAGACCTCCTCATAATGACTACTAGACCTCCTCATAATGACTACTAGACCTCCTCATAATGACTACTAGACCTCCTCATAATGACTACTAGACCTCCTCATAATGACTACTAGACCTCCTCATAATGACTACTAAACCTCCTCATAATGACTACTAGACTTCCTCATAATGACTACTAGACCTCCTCATAATGACTACCAGACCTTCTTATACATGACTACTAGACCTCCTCATAATGACTACTAGACCTCCTCATAATGACTACTAGACCTCCTCATAATGACTACTAGACCTCCTCATAATGACTACTAGACCTCCTCATAATGACTACTAGACCTCCTCATAATGACTACCAGACCTTCTTATACATGACTACTAGACCTCCTCATAATGACTACTAGACCTCCTCATAATGACTACTAGACCTCCTCATAATGACTACTAGACCTCCTCATAATGACTACTAGACCTCCTCATAATGACTACTAGACCTCCTCATAATGACTACCAGACCTCCTCATAATGACTACTAGACCTCCTCATAATGACTACTAGACCTCCTCATAATGACTACTAGACCCCCTCATAATGACTACCAGACCTTCTTATACATGACTACTAGACCTCCTCATACATGACTACTAGACCTCCTCATAATGACTACTAGACCTCCTCATAATGACTGCTAGACCTCCTCATAATGACTGCTAGACCTCCTCATAATGACTACTAGACCTCCTCATAATGACTACTAGACCTCCTTATAATGACTACTAGACCTCCTCATAATGACTACTAGACCTCCTCATAATGACTACTAGACCTCCTCATAATGACTACTAGACCTCCTCATAATGACTACTAGACCTCCTCATAATGACTACTAGACCTCCTCATAATGACTACTAGACCTCCTCATAATGACTACTAGACCTCCTCATAATGACTACTAGACCTCCTCATAATGACTACTAGACCTTATACATGACTACTAGACCTCCTCATAATGACTACTAGACCTCCTCATAATGACTACTAGACCTCCTCATACATGACGACTAGACCTCCTTATACATGACTACTAGACCTCCTTATACATGACGACTAGACCTCCTCATAATGACTACTAGACCCCCTCAGACATTAGCATGTCACTGTGTTCTGTTATATTCGGCACACGTGACAAAAAAACTGATTAGACCCCCTCATACATGCTTCTTTTCCATCCCTGTCACCCAAAGCACACCCAAAACACACCCAAAGCACACCCAAAACACACCCAAAGCACACCCAAAGCACACCCAAAACACACCCAAAGCACACCCAAAGCACACCCAAAGCAGGGTCTGATAACCTGTTAAGACTCAAATACACTGAATTCAATGGCAGATAACAGCAGGGTTCCTAGTCCGGAGTGTTTGAGGTTTAAGAGGACCTCTGCTTTGACGAAACCTTAGAGGAAAGGGCTTTATGCCTAATAAGGGCAGTCTCTATAAATGAATCGATGTAAATAATCTATCCTGTCGTTGATTGGTGCCTAATGATCTCTCCTCTCTCTCCTGATTGGTCCAGATGCTGGAGAGCATGATCAAGAAGCCCCGCCCTACTCGTGCTGAGGGTTCCGATGTCGCCAACGCCGTTCTGGACGGCAACGACTGCATCATGCTGAGTGGTGAGACCGCCAAGGGAGACTACCCACTTGAGGCTGTCCGCACACAGCACAAGGTGAGAGACTGAGAGCAGAGCGCCCCCCCCCCCCCCCCCCCTCTCTATAGGTCTTGCCTTGGCTCCTCCCAACACAAGGTGAGAGACTGAGAGCAGAGCGGCCCCCCCCCCCCCTCTATAGGTCTTGCCTTGGCTCCTCCCAACACAAGGTGAGAGACTGAGAGCAGAGCAGAGCGCCCCCCCCCCCCCCCCCCCCCCCTCTATAGGTCTTGCCTTGGCTCCTCCTAGAGACAGAGCAGAGCGGCCCCCTCTATAGGTCTTGCCCTGGCTCCTCCCAACACAAGGTGAGAGACTGAGAGCAGAGCGGCCCCCCCCTCTATAGGTCTTGCCCTGGCTCCTCCCAACACAAGGTGAGAGACTGAGAGCAGAGCGGCCCCCCCCCTCTATAGGTCTTGCCCTGGCTCCTCCCAACACAAGGTGAGAGACTGAGAGCAGAGCCCCCCGGCCCCCCCAATAGGTCTTGCCTTGGCTCCTCCCAACACCAGCACAACATCCACAATGTTTCCTGTAGCAGCCCTGCGAGCCACTGATTCAAAGTTCATGAGTGGTCAATGTGATCAGGTTTCCATCCAATTGGGCGACCAGGTTTTTCATCCGAATATGACTCAAATCTGCATGTAAAAAACCCAATATGCTGGTTTTCCCACCAGAGCTGTGTTTCCATCAACATTTGACTTGCTGCAGATGTAAAGGCTGTGATGGCGTCGTCCGCGTCGTCCAGCTCGTCACCGTGGACTTTCACCAAACCTGTGAAGTTTTTATTTCATCACCTAATAAACTGCTTTTCCCGACAAGTCGTAATATATATCAATATTTGTGCATAATTAATTTTACAGACACAAATAAAACATCCCGCCCTTGGCTAGCGTATTTTGTTTTGTAAACATTTTAGAAAATGTTCTGTTTCCGTCAGGCCTGTCATATACTTTACTCCCACGCGGCTGGACACCTGGTTATAGACAGAATCGTCCCAGCAAACCGCAACACAGGGTCAACGTTGAGACAACGTTGTGGTGTTGGTTGTGTTTGCCGGGCTGCCTCAGGGGAATTAACAAAAAGTAGCTGTAATAAAACAGTAATGTATTTCTGTGTGTTTTTGGTTTGTGATCTATGTACTAACGGCTTCTACACACTCACCATGCTACTGGCTCTGTGTGTTACTACTTCTCCTCCATCCCTCTGTTCTCTCTCTCTCCATCCCTCTGTTCTCTCTCCATCCCTCTGTTCTCTCTCCATCCCTCTGTTCTCTCTCCTCTCCATCCCTCTGTTCTCTCTCCTCTCCATCCCTCTCTTCTCTCTCCTCTCCATCCCTCTCTTCTCTCTCCTCTCCATCCCTCTGTTCTCTATCCATCCCTCTGTTCTGCCCCATCCCTCTGTTCTCTCCCCTCTCCATCCCTCTGTTCTCTCCCCTCTCCATCCCTCTGTTCTCTCTCCTCTCCATCTCTCTGTTCTCTCTCCTCTCCATCTCTCTGTTCTCTCTCCTCCCCCTTCTGTCTGTTCTCTATCCATCCCTCTGTTCTCTATCACTGCATCTGTTTTCTGCATCATGTTGCATTGGATGGGGACGTTGGGGTCGTGAGATTGCTCAATCAGCATGTGTCTGAGGATCAGCATCACAACACCTCAGGTATGCAGACCACAGTGATTCTATATTTACTAGTGGACTAGAGGAGACTGCCTCTCTTTTATGTTCCCCTTGCCCCTTCAGAGAAACTAGAATGAATCTAGCTTTTGAATGTTGCTGTATGAGTCTGTACAACTGTATGACTGTTGCTGTCTGACTGTTGCTGTCTGAATCTGTACGACTGTTGCTGTCTGAATCTGTACGACTGTTGCTGTCTGAATCTGTACGACTGTTGCTGTCTGAATCTGTACGACTGTTGCTGTCTGACTGTTGCTGTCTGAATCTGTACGACTGTTGCTGTCTGAATCTTGAAGTTTTTCATTCCCTGGACTTTACATTAGTGGTGTACCAAACCAACTAGCTTAGAAAAAGGCAGAGCCACGAACAATGAGTCATTCTGGTCTAAATCTGTACCGACCTTCATTGCATGTTTTCTGTTCATTACTGTAGTTGAATAGCAGGATTCTGACACCTCTCTCTCTCTGTCGCTCTCGCTCTCTCCCAGATTGCTCGTGAGGCAGAGGCCGCCATGTACCACAGGCAGATGTTTGAGGAAATCCGTCGTACCTCTCACCTGACCCGTGACCCCACTGAGTCCGTTGCCATTGGCGCCGTCGAGGCTTCCTTCAAGTGCTGTGCCAGTGCCATCATCGTGCTCACCAAGACTGGCAGGTACGAACCAGAGTCACACAGCAAACCTCTATACTTCTCCAACCTGCTTCTGAGGGGAAGGACAGACATGTACATGACGTTATTGACACCTTCTCTGAGCCCAGTCAAATTCCCTGTTCACACTGCTGAGCTGAACCGAGCCGAGCCGTGCTAGTCTGGTTACGCATTCACCACAGGTGCTGGAGATTTTAGTTGATTTAATCTGAGAACGCAGGTGAGGGAAGATGTTCTGTTCTGTACTCATTTTCTGTTCAGTTTCTGTTCACAAGAACCACGTCCTTAACCATAACTCTCCCATCATCCTCCCCTCTCACCTCAGCCCTGTAGCAGATACCCAGAACTCTCCCAGCCCTGTAGCAGATACCCAGAACTCTCCCAGCCCTGTAGCAGAGACCCAGAACTTTCCCATCATGCCCTCTCTCACCCCAGCTCTGTAGCAGAGACCCAGAACTCTCCCAACCCTGTAGCAGAGACCCAGAACTTTCCCATCATGCCCTCTCTCACCCCAGTTCTGTAGCAGAGACCCAGAACTCTCCCAACCCTGTAGCAGAGACCCAGAACACTCCCAACCCTGTAGCAGAGACCCAGAACTTTCCCATCATGCCCTCTCTCACCCCAGCTCTGTAGCAGAGACCCAGAACTCTCCCAACCCTGTAGCAGAGACCCAGAACTTTCCCATCATGCCCTCTCTCGCCCCAGTTCTGTAACAGAGACCCATAACACTCCCAACCCTGTAGCAGAGACGCAGAACTCTCCCATCATGCCCTCTCTCACCCCAGTTCTGTAACAGAGACCCAGAACTCTCCCAACCCTGTAGCAGAGACCCAGAACTCTCCCATCATGCCCTCTCTCACCCCAGTTCTGTAACAGAGACCCAGAACTCTCCCATCATGCCCTCTCTCACCCCAGCTCTGTAGCAGAGACCCAGAACTTTCCCATCATGCCCTCTCTCACCCCAGCTCTGTAGCAGAGACCCATAACTTTCCCATCATGCCCTCTCTCACCCCAGTTCTGTAACAGAGACCCAGAACTCTCCCATCATGCCCTCTCTCACCTCAGGCCCAGTCTGTGTAGTCCTTTGTGTCACTTAAACCCAATTCATAGATGCTAACCATCTTTAGCACCTATTGATGAAGGTGTCTTCTTCCTGGAGGGACTTTGGTTAAGAGCCCCTACCTATTGATGAAGGTGTCTTCTTCCTGGAGGGACTCTGGTTAAGAGCCCTTACCTATTGATGAAGGTGTCTTCTTCCTGGGGGGACTCTGGTTAAGAGCCCCTACACTCGCTCTAAACGCGAACACGCATCGCTTGGGAAACATAAAGAACGTATCTTTCATATCAGCAAGAAGGCAAAAGGTTAAATCACTACACACCTTTATAGGGATCCAGACGGACAACAGATATTTCTAGCATGTTCCTCGAAAACCTGTGTGTAACGGAAGAAGGTCGCCAGAAACGTGTTGTCACTGAAAAATACTGTCGTCTGCAACTTATGAAGCTGGTTAAAACTGTGAACAGCAAGTGTATATTTAGCATTTGTTAAATTATTATTTTGATGTGATATGAAAGTAAAGGGATTTATGTTTCTAGAACCGTATCGCAATTGAGAATCGATTCACGTTTAGGTGGAATATTTGGCTGTTTTGGTTGGCAGAGCCAGTTTACCTCAGAAGAGAAGTGCGTTGGACCTTAGGGTGTAACGGTAGACTCCTTAAGAGTACATTCTCCTTAGTGTGTCTCCAGATTTCTCCCATGCTTTCTCCCATGGGTCTATAGCAGAGACCCATGACTTGTTCCCAACCTTTACAGTCCTGAACCCTGACATTTAGGAAGTTAAATATAACTCTCCACTACTGTCCTCTTCACTCCTCTCCTGTCACTCACTACACTCCATTTCTACTCCACTCCACTCCTCTCCCCTCCTTCTCCACTCCTCTCCTGTCCCTCACTCCACTCCTCTCCTGTCCCTCACTCCACTCCTCTCCTGTCCCTCACTCCACTCCTCTCCTGTCCCTCACTCCACTCCTTCTCCTGTCCCTCAATCAACTCCTTCTCCTGTCCCTCAATCATCTCCTTCTCCTGTCCCTCAATCATCTCCTCTCCTGGCCCTCACTCCACTCCTCTCCTGTCCCTCACTCCTCTCCTCTCCCCTCTCCGCTCCTTCTCCTGTCCCTCACTCCACTCCTCTCCTGTCCCTCACTCCTCTCCTCTCCCCTCTCCGCTCCTTCTCCTGTCCCTCACTCCACTCCTTATCCTTTCCCTCACTCCACTCCTCTCCTGTCCCTCACTCCTCTCCTCTCCCCTCTCCGCTCCTTCTCCTGTCCCTCACTCCACTCCTCTCCTGTCCCTCACTCATCACCTCTCCTGTCCCTCACTCCTCTCCTCTCCTCTCTCTGCTCATTCTCCTGTCCCTCACTCCACTCCTCTCCTGTCCCTCACTCCACTCCTCTCCTGTCCCTCACTCCACTCCTCTCCTGTCCCTCACTCCTCTCCTCTCCCCTCTCCGCTCCTTCTCCTGTCCCTCACTCCACTCCTCTCCAGTCCCTCACTCCACTCCTCTCCCCTCTCCGCTCCTTCTCCAATCAGAGTCAACCTGCACCACTATACAGTATTGGCCAGAGGAGGCTGGTGGTGGGATCTATAGGAGGATGGGTTCTTTGTAATGGCTGATGTGTGTTCCATTTTATTCCATCCCAGCCATTTTATAGCGGTTCCCACCAGCCTCCTCTGGTACGGACACTGTACAGTAGTCAGCTGTGTACTAAATGTGACAACATTTTGATAGAATACTGTCAACCTACAGTACTGCTGTCCGGAGTTTGGATCTTGGATTGATACAATGTTACATTAGATATAGTATAATGGTACATTAGATATAGTATAATTGTACATTAGATATAGTATAGTTGTTACATTAGATATAGTATAGTTGTTACATTAGATATAGTATAATATATTAGGTATAGTTGTTACATTAGATATAGTATAATTGTTACATTAGATATAGTATGTTACATTAGATATAGTATAGTTGTTACATTAGATATTGTATAGTTGTTACATTAGATATAGTATAGTTGTTACATTAGATATAGTATAGTTGTTACATTAGATATTGTATAGTTGTTACATTAGATATTGTATAGTTGTTACATTAGATATAGTATAGTTGTTACATTAGATATTGTATAGTTGTTACATTAGATATAGTATAGTTGTTACATTAGATATAGTATAATGTTACATTAGATATAGTATAATGTTACATTAGATATAGTATAATGTTACATTAGATATAGTATAATGTTACATTAGATATAGTATAGTATTACATTAGATATAGTATAATAGTTACATTAGATATAGTATAGTTGTTACATTAGATATAGTATAATGGTACATTAGATATAGTATAATTGTTACATTAGATATAGTATAATTATTATAATCTACAGTGTCTTTCTCTAATGTGCTACATAATAATTACGGTTTTAAGTTTACCATGAAGCAGTTTTTTGTCACGATGGTCATAATGATTGGACCAAGGCGCAGCGTGCGTAGAGTTCCAGATATTTTAATAAATCAAAACTCACCAAACAAAACAATAAAGCACAAATGAAATGTGAAGCTACTGGTGTGCACACAGGCAACTATCTGTAGACAAGATCCCACAAATCACAATGGGGAAAATGGCTACCTAAATATGATCCCCCAATCAGAGACAATGATAAACAGCTGTCTCTGATTGGGAACCATACCAGGCCAACATAAACCATTAATCACCTAGATGACCCACCCTAGTAACTATCACGCCCCAACCAACATAGAGAATAAACAGCTCTCTATGGTCAGGGCGTGACAGTTTCACATAGCAATATGTTTTCATTCCACACCCTAACCTGCTGTTCCTTCCTGTGTCTGGTTCCACACCCTAACCTGCTGTTCCTTCCTGTGTCTGGTTCCACACCCTAACCTGCTGTTCCGTCCTGTGTCTGGTTCCACACCCTAACCTGCTGTTCCGTCCTGTGTCTGGTTCCACACCCTAACCTGCTGTTCCGTCCTGTGTCTGGTTCCACACCCTAACCTGCTGTTCCTTCCTGTGTCTGGTTCCACACCCTAACCTGCTGTTCCTTCCTGTGTCTGGTTCCACACCCTAACCTGCTGTTCCTTCCTGTGTCTGGTTCCACACCCTAACCTGCTGTTCCTTCCTGTGTCTGGTTCCACACCCTAACCTGCTGTTCCTTCCTGTGTCTGGTTCCACACCCTAACCTGCTGTTCCGTCCTGTGTCTGGTTCCACACCCTAACCTGCTGTTCCTTCCTGTGTCTGGTTCCACACCCTAACCTGCTGTTCCTTCCTGTGTCTGGTTCCACACCCTAACCTGCTGTTCCTTCCTGTGTCTGGTTCCACACCCTAACCTGCTGTTCCTTCCTGTGTCTGGTTCCACACCCTAACCTGCCGTTCCTTCCTGTGTCTGGTTCCACACCCTAACCTGCTGTTCCTTCCTGTGTCTGGTTCCACACCCTAACCTGCTGTTCCTTCCTGTGTCTGGTTCCACACCCTAACCTGCTGTTCCTTCCTGTGTCTGGTTCCACACCCTAACCTGCTGTTCCTTCCTGTGTCTGGTTCCACACCCTAACCTGCTGTTCCTTCCTGTGTCTGGTTCCACACCCTAACCTGCTGTTCCTTCCTGTGTCTGGTTCCACACCCTAACCTGCTGTTCATTCCTGTGTCTGGTTCCACACCCTAACCTGCAATTCCTTCCTGTGTCTGGTTCTAGGTCCGCCCATCTGCTGTCCAGGTACAGGCCCCGTGCCCCCATCATCGCTGTGACCCGCTGCGGCCAGACCGCCCGTCAGGCCCATCTGTACCGCGGTATCTACCCAGTGCTGTACACCAAGCCTGCCAACGATGTCTGGGCCGAGGATGTCGACCTCCGCGTCAACTTCGCCTTGGAGATGGGTGAGTAATGACATGGCGTTAAATTCCAATGTGTAATACGTAATACTGAACTTTATTTGTAGAGCACATTTCATACAGAAAGACCAAAATTGAAGTATAAGATTTGAAGATTTCTCTCTCTGTGACCGTATGATTATCAAATATGGCTGTATTTCTATGGTTGGAGAGAACCTTGGTGGCTCTGGAGCCCCACCAAAAGACCAGAAATTAACACCCCCGTGTCTCCCCTCTTCCCTCCAGGCAAACACCGTCACTTCTTCAAGTCTGGAGATGTCATCATTGTCGTGACCGGATGGCGTCCAGGCCCTGGTTACACAAACACCATGCGTGTTGTGCTTGTTCCTTGAACAAACTCCAAAGGACATTACTCCTCCCCCCTTTACCCATCTCCTGTTCCTATAACTCCTCCCCCTTTACCCATCTCCTGTTCCTATAACCCCTCCCCCAATACCCATCTCCTGTTCCTATAACCCCTCCCCCTTTACCCATCTCCTGTTCCTATAACCCCTCCCCCTTTACCCATCTCCTGTTCCTATAACCCCTCCCCCTTTACCCATCTCCTGTTCCTATAACCCCCCCCCCCCCCCCCCCCACCGGAAGACATCTATTTGTCCTCTACAATTCTCTAGACTCCACCTTTGTAACCAAGACAACCGAACAGCAACACCAGGCCACTTCTTCAAAGGACGTTTGGGTGGTGCCATTCATACACAGACAGTCACTTTCCAACACTCTTTTAATTCCTATGTTACTATTACATAGGTGTTTCACCTCCTGTGTCCAAGTCATCCTTCAACAGGTTACACACCCTACTGAAAACACACACCTGAGTTTTCACAGTGAACAATAGGAAGTATATGTTTTTTTTCCCCTTCTATATGTACATTGTACCGTAATCACACCTCTGCATGTCAGAGTCACTCGTTGTCAGTGGCTTTGTGGTCCAGTACGTTGACGTGGATTATGAATATATAACGAGGATCCTGCTCTATGTGGGTCTTCTCCTCACCTGGTAGACAGGTAAGACTCCACTGACATGTTGAAGGCAACGGTAACATCATGTTGTTGCTGAGGGTTATGGGGGATCTGGGCATGACTGGGTTTCCATTAAAAAGATGAACACCTGATTCTCTCCGTTGTTGTTGTTGTTTCCACCCCTCTATTAAGTTTATTAGGTATACTTTTGTTGACCTCAGATGTTGGCGTGGCGACAGTGTGGTTCATTAACATGTAATATAATAACATTTCTTATGCCGGTGTCGAAACCACCCAACATTTATCATTTTTTTGCGACACTAAAGATTGGCAATGAAAAGTAATGATGCGATTTCTGAAGCATTATGAAGTCACTTTTTAGAACCCATTGTCTGGTGCTATCACGGTCATTTCAGCAGACACGATCCTAACATAAGAGATGACACATACGCTTACTTAGTGGTCTCGGGTTGAAAGGGTTCCTGATTCTGGAGTAAAACTACAAAGTGTGTCTGAGCTTGCTCATTGGAAACACGTCTGGGGTGCGTTCAGTTCCATTCAACGTTTGCTACATTCCGTGACGGTTTGTATTGAACAACACACGTTTCCCCCAGAAAACAACAAACTTGAGAACAGGAGAAACGGGAAACACGCTGGTAAGACCTGACAAAAAACACAACGAACTGGCAACAGACAAACAGAACACGCAGGTATAAATACACAGGGGATAATGGGGGAATAATAGGAGACACCTAGTGGAGGGTGGAGACAAGCCGCTTGTCGTCGATACCTAGAGGTGGTCTTAAGAGGAGCGTACCGGGCTCTCTTCCAGGTACGCTGACAGCTGGGGATGAACATCTGGGCCGAGGGTATGCTGACTTCTTCCTCTTGCTCAGGGAAGAGCGGAGGCTGTTAACCCAAGGAACACTCGAAGGGCGAGAGACCAGTGGCCGAGCAGGGAAGGGTGTTCTGCCAAGCAGGACCAGGCTCTCGGTACCCCAGACGAGTGTAGCTGCCTGACTGGAGGTAGGGAGGATGGTCTCTGGATCAGACGGTGTAGCTGCCAGACAGGAGATAGGGAGGATGGTCTCTGGATCAGACGGTGTAGCTGCCAGACAGGAGGTAGGGAGGATGGTCTCTGGATCAGACGGTGTAGCTGCGGAGCTATACAAGCGAGAGAGGGCATCAGGCTTCACATTATTGGACCCAGGGTGGTGGGAAGTGGTCAAATAAAAAAATGAGAATATAACAAGAGCCCAAAAAGCCTGCCTTGAGTTAAGGTGCTTGGCGGTGCGGAGATATTACAGGTTCTTATGGTCGGTCCACCCTAAGAATGGATGTTCTGCCCCTTCTAGCTAGTGTCTCCAATCTTCCAACGCCATCTTGACAGCAAGAAGTTCCCGATTTCTCACGTCGTAGTTCCTCTCAGCGGGATTAAGACGATGGGCAGGAAAGCGCAGGGATGCAGCTTTTAGTCCCTTACAGCTGTAATCGCAGCAAAAGGTGGCGCTACAAAGTATTAACTTAAGGGGGCTGAATAATTTTGCAAGCCCAATTTTTCAGTTTTTGATTTGTTAAAAAAGTTTGAAATATCCAATAAATGTCGTTCCACTTCATGATTGTGTCCCACTTGTTGTTGATTCTTCACAAAAACATACAGTTTTATATCTTTATGTTTGAAGCCTAAAATGTGGCAAAAGGTCGCAAAGTTCAAGGTGGCCGAATACTTTCGCAAGGCACTGTATATTCTACTCAATATTGCCTGAATAAATGTCCAATCTTTCACTTCCTGTCTTTCATATGCAATAACAACAATCTAACGTCTTTCAGAGAAGTCTCACACCATCTAGTGGTTCTTTGTAAAAAAAAAAAAAATCCCAGAGCGGCGTTAAAAACCATCTAACTGAAGGCATTTAGTTTATCCATCAAAGCCACAGAGAAAAATACCATTAGCAAGTGTGTATATTAGCGTGACACGGATACATGACCTTGATAGTCATATGGTATGTACTAAACTGGTCTGACAGCTGCATTGCAGGCAAAATGGTAGCAGTAATCAGACAATTCCCAAAGCAGTGGCTTCGTTGGACAGGTGTGAATAACTACAGTATGAAATCAATTTAAAAAAAATATATATTTCTTATCATACACAATGTCAGATCCTTTTCTGTATATTCGATGACAGAAAGAATGTCCTGAAATAAAAACGAAAGAATATAATCCTGTCCATTTGACATGTCAACACTAGATGTCGCGGGGCAGTTAAAAACAGAATTATAATCCGGATTAAAGCTCTGTGACTTTTCTAATGGAATTTCAACAGATGTTCAAATCTCACGCCGTACCTACCCACTGCTCATATTTATACCGGGAATCACAACATCATAGACAGATGCCAGTCGTTCACCAGAAATGGGATTTTATTATTGCATCCAATTCAACATTATTCAAAAAATATATATATATATTATTTTGTTTATCATTGGTCGTCATGGAAACATACGGGGACGGGGAAGTCAAAAGGAACAAAATAAAATAAATATTTATGAAATAAAACACACAGTAACACATTAACACGTCCATCTTAAAGGTACAATCTGGGATCAGGAAGGGAATCGTCTACGTTGGAATATAATATAATGAATTCCAGATTGTAGCTTTACTAACTAGGCTGAGAGCTGATCTGATATTCATTCCAAATCTACGCGGCGCCTCTGTTGGAGAGGAGAGGGGTAGGACGGGGGGAGAGGAGTGGAGAGGGGTAGGATAGAGGAGAGGAGTGGAGAGGGGTAGGACGGGGGGAGAGGAGTGGAGAGGGGTAGGATAGAGGAGAGGAGTGGAGAGGGGTAGGACAGGGGGAGAGGAGTGGAGAGTGTTAGGATGGAGGAGAGGAGTGGAGAGGGGTAGGATAGAGGAGAGGAGTGGAGAGGGGTAGAACGGAGGGAGAGGAGTGGAGACGGGTAGGATAGAGGAGAGGAGTGGAGAGGGGTAGGACAGGGGGAGAGGAGTGGAGAGGGGTAGGATAGAGGAGAGGAGTGGAGAGGGGTAGGACGGGGGGAGAGGAGTGGAGAGGGGTAGGATAGAGGAGAGGAGTGGAGAGGGGTAGGACAGGGGGAGAGGAGTGGAGAGGGGTAGGATAGAGGAGAGGAGTGGAGAGGGGTAGGACAGGGGGAGAGGAGTGGAGAGGGGTAGGATAGAGGAGAGGAGTGGAGAGGGGTAGGATAGAGGAGAGGAGTGGAGAGGGGTAGGACGGGGGGAGAGGAGTGGAGAGTGTTAGGACGGAGGAGAGGAGTGGAGAGGGGTAGGATAGAGGAGAGGAGTGGAGTGGGGTAGGACGGGGGGAGAGGAGTGGAGAGGGGTAGGATAGAGGAGAGGAGTGGAGAGGGGTAGAACGGAGGAGAGGAGTGGAGAGTGTTAGGATGGAGGAGAGGAGTGGAGTGGGGTAGGACGGGGGGAGAGGAGTGGAGTGGGGTAGGACGGGGGGAGAGGAGTGGAGAGGGGTAGGATAGAGGAGAGGAGTGGAGAGGGGTAGAACGGAGGAGAGGAGTGGAGAGTGTTAGGATAGAGGAGAGGAGTGGAGAGGGGTAGGATAGAGGAGAGGAGTGGAGAGGGGTAGGATAGAGGAGAGGAGTGGAGAGGGGTAGAACGGAGGAGAGGAGTGGAGAGGGGTAGAACGGAGGAGAGGAGTGGAGAGGGGTAGAACGGAGGAGAGTTTGGAGAGGGGTAGAACGGAGGAGAGGAGTGGAGAGTGTTAGGACGGACGAGAGGAGTGGAGAGGGGTAGGATAGAGGAGAGGAGTGGAGAGGGGTAGGATAGAGGAGAGGAGTGGAGAGGGGTAGGATAGAGGAGAGGAGTGGAGAGGGGTAGGATAGAGGAGAGGAGTGGAGAGGGGTAGGATAGAGGGAGAGGAGTGGAGAGGGGTAGGACGGGGGGAGAGGAGTGGAGAGGGGTAGAACGGAGGAGAGGAGTGGAGAGGGGTAGGATAGAGGAGAGGAGTGGAGAGGGGTAGGATAGAGGAGAGGAGTGGAGAGGGGTAGAACGGAGGGAGAGGAGTGGAGACGGGTAGGATAGAGGAGAGGAGTGGAGAGGGGTAGGATAGAGGAGAGGAGTGGAGAGGGGTAGGATAGAGGAGAGGAGTGGAGACGGGTAGGATAGAGGAGAGGAGTGGAGAGGGGTAGGATAGAGGAGAGGAGTGGAGAGGGGTAGGATAGAGGGAGAGGAGTGGAGAGGGGTAGGACAGGGGGAGAGGAGTGGAGAGGGGTAGGATAGAGGAGAGGAGTGGAGAGGGGTAGGATAGAGGAGAGGAGTGGAGAGGGGTAGGATGGAGGAGAGGAGTGGAGAGGGGTAGGACGGAGGAGAGGAGTGGAGAGGGGTAAGTGGAGAGGGGTAGGACAGAGGAGAGGAGTGGAGAGGGGTAGGATGGAGGAGAGGAGTGGAGAGGGGTAAGTGGAGAGGGGTAGGACAGAGGAGAGGAGTGGAGAGGGGTAGGATGGAGGAGAGGAGTGGAGAGGGGTAAGTGGAGAGGGGTAGGACAGAGGAGAGGAGTGGAGAGGGGTAGGACGGAGGAGAGGAGAGGAGAGGGGTAGGACAGAGGAGAGGAGTGGAGAGGGGTAGGACGGAGGAGAGGCCTGGAGAGGGGTAGGACAGAGGAGAGGAATGAGAGGGTTAGGACGGAGGAGTGGAGTGGAGAGGGGTAGGAGGAAGAGAGGAGTGGAGAGGGGTAAGACGGAGGAGAGGAGTGGAGAGGGGTAGTAATGGAAGGTTGATCCACCACCAGTAGCAGGCCCAGTGACTGAGGAGTGACTGATGTGATTTATATCCCTGCCTATAGGGTCAGTCAGAGAGTCACTACAGGACTGTGAGTGTACACCTGCCCTCACCTGCCAGCTTAGGCTCCCAGGGACCCCCAGGGACCCCCAGTAACCAGGCAACTGAGGCGTTTGGATTGGATTCTCAAGGGCATGACCTTGCGATCAGTTTAATATTCGCCCAAGTCAGAGATCAGATAACAGGTCAGAGGTCAGATAAATAAAATAGTCAAACATAAACACGTTATTATATACACAAATAGCAGGATATATAGATATGGAGATACTGGGTGAAATCTAGAGGCCTTTGGTTTGTTGACCTTTTCAGAATAAAAGTAACCTTTTCAAAATAAGAGTTAGTCATTGATCAATCATGATCAATTAAATTCCTATGTCTGTGGACAACGTGATTTAGAGAACATCGTCAAGGCGACCAGAACAATCATTTCTATAACTGGACAAGGGGATAGTAAACCTTGTATAAGATAATAATAATGACTAGATAATCTTAAATCATAAAACAACGAAAAACAAAAGGAAAATATACAGAAAAATGACACCCAGGAATTTATTATCTTTGTTCTCAAAGTAACAACTTCTGACCCTTTTGATTTGGTGCAATATAAACATCATCGTTGTCTCTCAGACATTAAACTGTTCAGTGGTGACACCATTCACAGACCTTGGGCTCTATTCAATCCGTTATTTTTTAAATTCATTTTAAATTCAGCGTTACAGCTGTGATTGAATTTTAGAGGCCATGTTCCCGCGGTAGCTGAGACCGCATTCAAGGTAAACGCTGCATACATCGGCGCAATCTGAAAATGAACATTGCATTTCTACCAGCGAAACAGACTCAATAGAGCCCCTTGTGTATCCAAACCTGAGTCTTGTTCATTAGGCCACACAATGGAACATTTAAAAAATAAAAAAAAACATTTTTGCAACAGAAAACAAAAATGAGTCTTTCTTATTGGACAAGTCCAGATAGTCCCTCCCCGTTTCAGTCTGTTCTCTTCTGTTTGGTGCCTGATGAACACACCTCTGTCTCCTGTTTATCTCGTGTTTAAGTCGAGCGAACGTCTCTGTTGCCCATCTGTCCACTGTTGTTATGGACAAAGAGACTGTTCCTCTGACTGTACTGTCTGTATAGCCACACAAACACAAAGATTACTGTGTCGAGTCACTCCAACCAGTCCACACACAGACCTCACATGTACCTCTGTAAAACCTCTGTATCTTTATCGTCCCATAGGGTAAACAAGGTCATCATTCAGTAGGAAACAAGGTCACCATTCAGTAGGAAACAAGGTCATCATTCAGTAGGAAACAAGGTCATCATTCAGTGGGAAACAAGGTCACCATTCAGTAGGAAACAAGGTCCTCATTCAGTAGGAAACAAGGTCATCATTCAGTGGGAAACAAGGTCATCATTCAGTAGGAAACAAGGTCACCATTCAGTAGGAAACAAGGTCCTCATTCAGTAGGAAACAAGGTCACCATTCAGTAGGAAACAAGGTCATCATTCAGTAGGAAACAAGGTCGCCATTCAGTGGCTGATGTTCAGACTACAATGGCAGAAGTTGTTCAATTGTGTGCGTGTGTGTGCGTGTGTGTGTGTGTGTGTGTGTGTGTGTGTGTGTGTGTGTGTGTGTGTGTGTGTGTGTGTGTGTGTGTGTGTGTGTGTGTGTGTGTGTGTGTGTGTGTGTGTGTGTGTGTGTGTGTGTGTGTGTGGTATAGTGTAGTGTAGTGAAGTGTTGGCAGAGGAGTTACCTTGCAGGAAATATGACAGACAGACAATGGCCAAAGCTGAATTACTTATTTTCTAAATGCAACTTTTTTCCTCACTGTATTCTCAAGTATTACTGTATTCTCACTAGGCTTAGTGTATTCTGACAATGATTACTGTATTCTCACAATGCTTACTGTATTTCTTTCATCCAAACCCCAATGATTAATTTCCAAACGGTTTACTTTAAAATCCACAGTCACTTGTCAAAAACATATATTCATGTATTTTGATGAGATATTATTATGTTTAGATATCTAGTTAAACATGTATACAGAATGTAGACATATATTCTTGGAACACATACACAAGGATCCATCCAATATGGCTGAAACAAGATATTGATAGACATACCATCTACATTTTTTTCAGTTAATCTCTGAAATTTACCAAAGTGCAGTTCAGTCATAGTCCTTTACTTTGGGTGGCCTCACGTTCTCCACACTTCCACAACAGGAAGTGAAAAGGGGAACCACAATACACTGAGAAAATATCATATTATTCAAAAAGGTCAATATTTTTTGTTGTTATAATCTCTATAAGGGTCAAAGGTTAGATACATATGCATGTTTAACAAATACTTTAACACAAAAACATTACAACGTGAGGATATAGGCTAGAATATATATTTTATGTGATCGGAAATTGGTCAATATATTTTCTTGTGGTTTAATATTATCCAGCAATCCATATTGGTACAGTACCTCCACATTCAACATAGTACAGTAGCAGTAGTAGCATTGTACTGTAGAAAAATACTTAACCCAGTGGGCAAAGATGGCTGAAATGACATCATTACCAATTGTTTACAACCAGAACTGGTTTCGCCCGCTGGGAACTCACTCTGTTCTTTCACTCTGCATAAAAAATACATATTTCTCCTAAGTCTTTTTCCTGCAATATAGATACGTATATATATATATATATATATATATATATATATATATATATATATCCCTCACACCATCCTTAAATAATACAAAACCTACACTAGCAATTAAAAAAAACCCAATGCCAATAAGGAAGACAATTTCCCCATAGTTCAAGCATCGCAGGAGGGTGTTTTTAAACCTCACAAGTTGGAAGGGAGATTGGAGACTGTGTACTCTGCCCCGGATGTAACAGGACGACTGCGGTTGGGATGCGAAGAGTTCGGTGCTTCTTGGCTCACGGCAGTTGGCGGTTCCGATCCCATGGGAGTGTAGTGACTCAGAGGAGTGGCGTGCCCTGGGGTGGGGCTGTACCATTTATTACTGCTGCCATCCACCATGGGGAGGGAGGAACCAAGCCCCCCCCCTGAAGATATGGAGAGAGGCGGTATGGAGAGAGCCCCTTCCTGGGGTAGATAGGTGTGTGAGCCCGAGGTGGAAACAGTGGAAATAGTCCTGACATCCTGCGTGAAGAGATCCACCAGAGACTCTGCCCTCTGCCCTCTCCCATCGACCTGGGGAGGGCATGATGTCTGTGGGGTGAGGGAGCTGTGAGAGCCATTGGCGCTGGAGGGTTGGCTGTGGAGCTGGCTGTGGAGCTGAAGCACCGTCCTGCCTGTCAGCGGGCTCTGGATGGTGGGGCTGTGTGTTACCGGTGGGGTACAGGCCGGGGAGCCATCCCCTGACCCGTACTGGGCCAGCGAGGCCAGGGCAAAGTGGGAAGAATGAGCAGAGTGCTCTGGGAGAACCTGTGGGAGGAGACTGGGGTGGAGGCCGGGGTGGAGGCCGGGGTGGAGGCCGGGGTGGAGGCCTGCCAGACTGTGATGCACCATGGAGGATGGGACTCCAACGCCTCCAACACCTACAACGCCCCCAACACCTCCAACACCCCCAACGCTGGCCTGTTCTGGGATAGATATAGATAGAAACCCACTGGAGCTGTGGTGCTGGGTGGGGTTGCTAGGGCTTGTGGTCGTGTAGGGACAGTGGGGGAGGAGGAGGTGGCCTGCTCTCTCCTGATGACCAGGTCCCATCTTGACGTGCTGCTGCTGCTGCTGAGCGCTGGTAGTGTGAGAGTTCTGTAGCTGGCTCAGGATGGGGCTGACAGGGCTACAGATGAGAGGGCTTAGGGTGGAACCAGAGGGGGCTGAGTGGGCTGGGTATCTCGGCGTGCCCATGGTGGGCCTCCCTGATGCCTCCTGCTGGTGGGTCCCTGGTGGGCCGTATGGGTGGTGGTGCTGGAGCTGCGCCATGCAGGTGGAGGTGGAGGAGGAGGGTGGATACTCCCGGATGGAGGCCTGGCCCAGGGGGAAGGGAGAGGCTCTGCTGGGCTGAGCCTGGATGTCGGTGGAGGTGATGGAGGAGGTGGGATGGTACATGGAGGTCAGAGGTGACAGAGGATACATGGAGGAGGCTGTGGAGACTAAATGCTGCGCCCGGAGCGAGGCTAATATTGGAGTGTCCACTCCAGAACGAAACATCACAGAACTGTCCGGAGGCGCAGCCCCGGAGCCACTGGACACGCCCACAAACATGCCCCTCTGCAGACGGTGGCCTCTAGGATCCTTGAATGACTCGGAGACAGAGAGCGGACGGTGAAAGAGGATCGGAGGGAGCTGGGCGTGGAGATGGGAGTGGGAGAAGGCCAGAGCCAGAGAGGTTGTGGCTGCAGCGGTCTGGAGGGGGCCCTGGACCAAGGGAGCCCAGATGACCCCCGGGGTTGAGGTGGGAGATGGGGCGTCGGCATCCAGGGACAGGAGAGAGATGTTGCTCTGGATGGCCATGTCCCGGTCTTGTTGTACAATCCTCTGGATGATCGCGTTCTCTAGGAGGTTCACAGCTCCTGAGTTCTGGGTGACTTTGTGTTGGAGCACAGAGTTCCTCTTTCCTGTAGAGAAGAAAGTCAAAGAGAGAAAGATTAGTATGTGTATCTGTTGCAGTCATCTTTGGGTGTGGCTGTCATATTTGATTCATCATTAGCGAGAACCAGAATTAGAGTGAACCAGAATGAGAGAGAACCAGAATTAGAGAGAAACAGAATTGGAGAGAAACAGAATTGGAGAGAAACAGAATGAGAGAGAACTAGAATTGGAGAGAAAAATTATTGTAGAGAAACAGAATTGTAGAGAAACAGAATTAGAGGGAACCAGAATTAGAGAGAACCAGAAATAGAGAGAAACAGAATTGTAGCGAAACAGAATTGGAGAGAAACAGAATGAGAGAGAACGAGAATTAGAGAGAACGAGAATTAGAGAGAACGGGAATTAGAGAGAAACAGAATTAGAGAGAACCAGAATTAGAGAGAATGAGAATTAGAGAGAACGAGAATTAGAGAGAGGCCTTGGTTCTGCACACCATAGTAGGGCTTATCAAACCCTGCCTGTCATCCATTAAACCACAGCTAAATGAGGGCCTTTTTTACACAATGCTTTCACCTCAGGGCAACGAGATATCTCTCCCCTTCTGAAATTAAAACAGTCAAATGTGCTGACATAAGAGATCCCCATCGGCTTGCCTGAATTTAATTCTCACACTTCTTTTCACATATTCAGCCAGTTAAAATCCTTCCAGGTTATAATTAAAATGCATTAAGAACAGTACAGAGATAACCTATAGTGCAGTAGAGCTGCTCTAGGACTGGCACAGTGACTGGCACAGTGACTGGCACAGGGACTGGCACAGTGACTGGCACAGTGACGGGCACAGTGACTGGCACAGTGACTGGCACAGTGACTGGCACAGGGACTGGCACAGTGACGGGCACAGTGAGTGGCACAGTGAGTGGCACAGTGACTGGCACAGTGACTGGCACAGTGACTGGCACAGTGACTGGCACAGGGACTGGCACAGTGAGTGGCACAGTGACAGGCACAGTGACTGGCACAGTGACGGGCACAGTGACTGGCACAGTGAGTGGCACAGTGACAGGCACAGTGACTGGCACAGTGACTGGCACAGTGACTGGCACAGGGACTGGCACAGGGACTGGCACAGTGACGGGCACAGTGACTGGCACAGTGAGTGGCACAGTGACAGGCACAGTGACTGGCACAGTGAGTGGCACAGTGAGTGGCACAGTGACCGGAACAGTCACACTTTGGGAGAACAGCAATATGCCTAATTTTTACAAATTGTGTTAGGTTGTTGAGAGGTTGTTGAGAGGTTCTTGAGAGGAATATCATACTACTGTAGCTACGAAGGCTTTGGGAAACCAATCCTAGGTTGATGGCCCTCTGTAAAGTTGTCACCTATGCGGTCCAGCCGGTCCAGAGCCACGGTCTCGAAGGCCCGTCTCATCATGGGGTACTCCTCCAGGACCTGGTTAAAGTTGTCCACAGACAGAGAGTACAGCCGGCAGTAGGTCTCAGCGCGAACACTGGCCGTTCTTCTGCCTCGAGTCAGCAGGCAGATCTCTGCAGGGAAAAGAAGAATGATTCAGTCCTAGACGTCAACCGACCACTTGGCTTTTGTTTTGTCCGCACATGTAGCATGAAATATATTTTTTGATATTGAGGAGAGGAGCACTGTCATGTCCTATTTCTATGTAAAACACATTATACAATATGAGTATTTGATTTCCAAAATAAACGTTTACAAAACGTCTGATATTCTCATTAGGAAACAGAGCTGTTTGTGTTGGGCTCCATGTACTGTACTGTTACGCACCAGAGGACAGGGAGTCAGAATAAATGATCATATCATCAATATGAGTCGATAAAAACACACACAAAACAAGAGCAGTGTTTTCTGGACTAATTCAGCCGATGGAGGACTTAATGTTCTGACCTCGTCTGGTCCTTCTATCGTCAGATCAGCACAATAAAAACAACCCAAGCTCCGTCTGTCTGTCTGTCTGTCTGTCTGTCTCCCTCCCTGTCTGTCTGTACGTGACCTCGTCTGGTCCTTCTATCGTCAGATCAGCACAATAAAAACAACCCAAGCTCCGTCTGTCTGTCTGTCTGTCTGTCTGTCTGTCTCCCTGTCTGTCTGTACGTGACCTCGTCTGGTCCTTCTATCGTCAGATCAGCAAAATAAAAACAACCCAAGCTCCGTCTGTCTGTCTGTCTGTCTGTCTGTCTGTCTGTCTCCCTGTCTGTCTGTACGTGACCTCGTCTGGTCCTTCTATCGTCAGATCAGCAAAATAAAAACAACCCAAGCTCCGTCTGTCTGTCTGTCTGTCTGTCTGTCTGTCTGTCTCCCTGTCTGTCTGTACGTGACCTCGTCTGGTCCTTCTATCGTCAGATCAGCAAAATAAAAACAACCCAAGCTCCGTTCTAGTAAAAATCAATGTAGGAGTATTATCAAGGGAAGCTGTCTGTCTGTCTGTCTGTCTCCCTCCCTGTCTGTCTGCACGTGACCTCGTCTGGTCCTTCTATCGTCAGATCAGCACAATAAAAACAACCCAAGCTCCGTCTGTCTGTCTGTCTGTCTGTCTGTCTCCCTCCCTGTCTGTCTGCACGTGACCTCGTCTGGTCCTTCTATCGTCAGATCAGCACAATAAAAACAACCCAAGCTCCGTCTGTCTGTCTGTCTGTCTGTCTCCCTCCCTGTCTGTCTGTACGTGACCTCGTCTGGTCCTTCTATCGTCAGATCAGCAAAATAAAAACAACCCAAGCTCCGTCTGTCTGTCTGTCTGTCTGTCTCCCTCCCTGTCTGTCTGTACGTGACCTCGTCTGGTCCTTCTATCGTCAGATCAGCAAAATAAAAACAACCCAAGCTCCGTCTGTCTGTCTGTCTGTCTCCCTCCCTGTCTGTCTGTACGTGACCTCGTCTGGTCCTTCTATCGTCAGATCAGCAAAATAAAAACAACCCAAGCTCCGTCTGTCTGTCTGTCTGTCTGTCTCCCTCCCTGTCTGTCTGTACGTGACCTCGTCTGGTCCTTCTATCGTCAGATCAGCAAAATAAAAACAACCCAAGCTCCGTCTGTCTGTCTGTCTGTCTGTCTCCCTCCCTGTCTGTCTGTACGTGACCTCGTCTGGTCCTTCTATCGTCAGATCAGCAAAATAAAAACAACCCAAGCTCCGTCTGTCTGTCTGTCTGTCTCCCTCCCTGTCTGTCTGTACGTGACCTCGTCTGGTCCTTCTATCGTCAAATCAGCAAAATAAAAACAATGTAGGAGTATTATCAAGGGAAGCTGTCTGTCTGTCTGTCTGTCTCCCTGTCTCCCTCCCTGTCTGTCTGTCTGTCTGTCTGTCTGTCTGTCTGTCTGTACGTGACCCTGTCTGTCTGTCTGTCTGTACGTGACCCTGTCTGTCTGTCTGTCTGTCTGTCTGTCTGTCTGTCTGTCTGTCTGTCTGTCTGTCTGTCTGTCTGTACGTGACCCTGTCTGTCTGTCTGTCTGTCTGTCTGTGCGTGACCCTGTCTGTCTGCCTGCCTGCCTGCCTTCCTGCCTGTCTGTGTCTCTCTCTCTCTTTCTGGCCTCCTTTAGTTCTATTTCGTTTTTTTAATCTATTTATTTATTCGATTTCTCAAATCTTTTGCTTATCATGAATTCCTGTTCAACACAGTGCACAGACACATAACACACATTTCAGGTTTAATCTTCACGTTGAATGGATCATATTCTCATGTTACAGTTTAATAGACACAGTGGAAACAACTCCGGCACAAAGCTCAACCTCAACTAAATCCAAAAGCCCTTGTGAGATGATTGGTATAAATGATTGTCTTGTCTGTAACACAGAGTCATATCAATTCATCTAATGAATCAATGGATTATGTCCGGAGAAGAACATCCCTGGGAATCTCCCCCGGAACCTCCAGCACCCATGTGAGGTCACCCGGGGATTACGTTTCGACAACATTCTATCTCCAGGGACTATGGTCCAAATGTAGCTAAATCTGCCTACTTGGCTTACGCTGGTACATTAACATTGATATTAAGTGAACACTGAAATATTGATTAATGGCAAATGTCTCTGTCAAATAAATTCCATAAATAAATCAAACGAATATCCCGGAACGATGTGGGGTCCCCCAGGGGCGGGTATTGACACGATGTGGGGTCCCCCAGGGTCAGGTATTGACACGATGTGGGGTCCCCCAGGGGCAGGTATTGACACGATGTGGGGTCCCCCAGGGGCGGGTATTGACACGATGTGGGGTCCCCCAGGGGCGGGTATTGACATGATGTGGGGTCCCCCAGGGGCAGGTATTGACACGATGTGGGGTCCCCCAGGGGCGGGTATTGACACGATGTGGGGTCCCCCAGGGACGGGTATTGACACGATGTGGGGTCCCCCAGGGGTGGGTATTGACACGATGTGGGGTCCCCCAGGGGCAGGTATTGACACGATGTGGGGTCCCCCAGGGGCAGGTATTGACACGATGTGGGGTCCCCCAGGGGCGGGTATTGACACGATGTGGGATCCCCCAAGGGCAGGTATTGACACGATGTGGGGTCCCCCAGGGGCAGGTATTGACACGATGTGGGGTCCCCCAGGGGCAGGTATTGACACGATGTGGGGTCCCCCAGGGGCAGGTATTGACACGATGTGGGGTCCCCCAGGGGCAGGTATTGACACGATGTGGGGTCCCCCAGGGGCAGGTATTGACACGATGTGGGGTCCCCCAGGGGCAGGTATTGACACGATGTTGGTTCCCCCAGGGGCAGGTATTGACACGATGTGGGGTCCCCCAGGGGCAGGTATTGACACGATGTGGGGTCCCCCAGGGGCAGGTATTGACACGATGTGGGGTCCCCCAGGGGCAGGTATTGACACGATGTGGGGTCCCCCAGGGGCAGGTATTGACACGATGTGGGGTCCCCCAGGGGCAGGTATTGACACGATGTGGGGTCCCCCAGGGGCAGGTATTGACACGATGTGGGGTGCCCCAGGGGCAGGTATTGACACGATGTGGGGTCCCCCAAGGGCAGGTATTGACACGATGTGGGGTCCCCCAGGGGCAGGTATTGACACGATGTGGGGTCCCCCAGGGGCAGGTATTGACACGATGTGGGGTGCCCCAGGGGCAGGTATTGACACGATGTGGGGTCCCCCAAGGGCAGGTATTGACACGATGTGGGGTCCCCCAGGGGCAGGTATTGACACCGTCCACATTCAAACTTTAATATATTTTTTGCTGTTTTATTGTGTATTTATTGTTTGAAATCGATTCCAGGCTGTATCACAACCCGGCCGTGATTGGGAGTCCCATAGGGCGGCGCACAATTGGCCTAGCGTCGTCCGGGTTTGGCCGGTGTGTGTGGATATTGTAACAGAGGCTCTGTGACATCTTTCCTACCTCCAAAGTAGGACCCGTCAGACAGCTTGGTCTCTTTGTTGCCCTTGGCGATGACGCAGACCACCCCGTGTTGGATGAAGTACATCTTTCTGCCGACGGTCCCTTCCATAACCACGCTATCCATGGGCTGGAACACCTCGAAACGCAGCTTGGTCAACATTGACGTCACAAAGTTGGGGTCGGCGTTGGCGAACAGAGGCATCGAAGCCACCAGCTTACGACAGTTGAAGTTGACGATCTCCTGCAAAGACAGAAATCATGAAATAGAAGAAAACTATATTTTAAGTACACAAAAAAAAAAAAGTGTTCCGTAAAGAGAATAAGATTCAGGACACTAGCAAGGTGGTATCGTGATAAACATTTGGACACTTCTAAGAGACGTATGAACAAGAGATCTATTGGTATATATCATATGTATAGGTTGTCAGATCTACATTATACAATTCGATCATTGTTTACACAAGTGGTATCATGATAAACATTTTGTAGGCAGGTAGCCTAGTGATTAGAGCGTTGGGCCAGTAACCGTAAAGGTTGCTAGATTGAATCCCCCGAGCTGACAAAGTACAAATCTGTCGTTCTGCCCCCTGAACAAGGCAGTTAACCCACCGTTCCTAGGCCGTCGTTGTAAATAAGAATGTGTTCTTAACTGACTTGCCTAGTTAAATAAAGGTAAAATACACTATGTCCCTTATTTGCAGCAAACATAAACCCTGTCCAAAATGACTCCCTACGTAGTGCACTACTTTTTGACCAGAGCCTAATGGTCCCTGATCAAAAGTAGGGCACTAAATAGGGAATAGGGTGCTACACAGAATATTGAACGGATACGTGCCTCAACAAAGTCCGAATGTGTCCTATCTACTAGCCAATGAGATGAAGGCATCACGCCCTGCCATCATTAGGGTGATAAATAACTGCAGTCATAGGGGTTGAGTTCCAAATGGAACCCTATCCTCTACATACTGTAGTGCACTACATGCCAGAGCCCTGTGGGCTAGAAAGGGAATAGTGTGACATTTGGGACTCAGCGAAGGTTATTATTATCATGATATTGTGTCTGACGTCACGCACACGCGCACACACACACACACCCACACACACACACACACACACAAACACTGACCTCTCTGAGCGGTTCGTTCAGCTCCCCCAGAATGCTCTCCTCGTCAAACATCTTGCCCTGGAAGCGATGTTCGTAGTAGTCATGGACCCGCTGCCGCATGCCGGCAGGAAGCTTGTGGAAGGACATGTACTGCTCCACCTGTTTATACTGTACAAGACAAAGATAATTGATTAGTTGATTCAGTGATTCATTAAAAAGGCATGTACTGCTCCACCTTTTTATACTGTACAAGACAAAGATAATTGATTAGTTGATTCAGTGATTCATTAAAAAGGCATGTACTGCTCCACCTGTTTATACTGTAGACACAAAGATAATTGATTAGTTGATTCATTGATTTATTCATTAAAAAGGCATGTACTGCTCCACCTGTTTATACTGTAGACACAAAGATAATTGATTAGTTGATTCATTGATTGATTAATTAAAAAGGCATGTACTGCTCCACCTGTTTATACTGTAGACAAAGATAATTGATTAGTTGATTAATTGATTGATTAATTAAAAAGGCATGTACTGCTCCACCTGTTTATACTGTCATGACGTTGGCCTGGGGGTAGGTTTATGACAGTCATAAATACCTCTCCCCCCCTTTATCCTCTCTCTACCCTAGAGATTCTGGGAACATCAGTAGGTGGGGGGAAATGAACTATATTCTGGTAATCCGAACAATTGAACATATGCAGTGGTACTTAATGAATATGATGTCAGTTCGGTTGTCATCTGAGACATTCTCATCAATGATAAGATAACATAAACTCTACAGTGGAAAGTCTGCACATTGTAGTTATCGGAGTCACATGGAATTTTTTTTCAATGTAAATGTTTGAATATAAAATTATTGGTGAAGAGATGAAATGTAATTTTAGCTTCCAAATGAGAGATTTGGGTTTTCATAAGTTTAGGGCTCTGCTCAATCAGTGGCCCGCCCCTGTGAAAGAGACATGGGTTATAAAACTTTTCAGACACACCCTTCTCGCTCCACTATATAAAGCCTTGACGAAAATGTAACCTCCTGTTCCAAGTACGTGAGGGCTGCAGCCTCTGCGTTAAAAGGGCAAATAACTTGCTGTTCCGAGGATGTGAGGACGACGGTCCGATGTCAGAATGGTTCAGATAATAACTACAGAACGAAGCCAACATCAGCGTGAGCTTTTGTTGCGAATGGTATGAACCTTGAACTCTTAGTTACTACAGAAGTGATACCTCCTAGCCGTTGAGTTAGCAACAGCAGCTGCAAACGTGGGCTAGGAAAGAACAGACAGAGTATCCCTTCTACCACACAATGACATTACTACAACGTATCCAATTTACCGCCAGAGACATTCTTCAAAGGACTCGGTTGGGCAACACGGCCTTCCATCTACCACCAACCTACCGATGCGCAGCTCAGAGTAAATATTTATTGCATTTTCCTTTTCCAAATGGGCGGTAATTTAGAATGCATAAGATACTGTATTTACGATAGCACAGCTTCTTCCCTTTGTTCCTCAGTCTTCCCCCTCTTTCACTCAAACCCAGACCCTTTTCTTTTGTGTAACCAGCTGTCATATCTGTTCCGTCCACTAGGGACATTTCCCTTTATGACATCGTTTGTAATCAATGTATGATTTATTCTGTGCATATGTAATTCTGTGTGATTAGTTAGGTATTTAGTGAATAAATAATTAATCCCAATTTTGTATTGCTGATTCAACTTGTTAGCCAGGGTTCGTGAAGATAACCAAGAATTTACAACTTTCAGATGAGACTGAAATAAGGTGACGATTAATATTGACTGCTATTGATGTAAAATATAACTAGATCTTTAAGAGTTTATTCGGAAGATAACAGTTCTATAAATATTATTTCGTGGTGCCCCAACTTTCTAGTTAATTACAATGACATGATTAGCTCAATCAGGTAATATTAATTACGGAGAAAGGATTTTATAGAATAGCATGTCATATCACTTAATCCGGCATAGACAAAGACACGACAATACTCAAATCAAATGAATCAAATCAAATGGTATTCGTCACATGATTCGTAAACAGGTGTAGACTAACAGGTAGACTAACAGTGAAATGCTGACTGACGGGCCCTTCCAAACAATGCAGAGAGAAAAATATAGAAAAATAATAGCACAGGGAATAAATACACAATGAGAAACGATAACTCGGCTTTATACACGGGGTACCAGTACTGAGTCAATGTGCAGGGTACCAGTACTGAGTCAATGTGCAGGGTACCAGTACTGAGTCAATGTGCAGGGTACCAGTACTGAGTCAATGTGCAGGGTACCTGTATTGAGTCAATGTGCAGGGTACCTGTATTGAGTCAATGTGCAGGGTACCTGCATTGAGTCAATGTGCAGGGTACCAGTACTGAGTCAATGTGCAGGGTACCTGTATTGAGTCAATGTGCAGGGTATCAGTACTGAGTCAATGTGAAGGGTACCAGTACTGAGTCAATGTGCAGGGTATCTGTACTGAGTCAATGTGCAGGGTACCAGTACTGAGTCAATGTGCAGGGTACCAGTACTGAGTCAATGTGCAGGGTACCAGTACTGAGTCAATGTGCAGGGTACCAGTACTGAGTCAATGTGCAGGGTACCAGTACTGAGTCAATGTGCAGGGTACCAGTACTGAGTCAATGTGCAGGGTACCATTATTGAGTCAATGTGCAGGGTACCAGTACTGAGTCAATGTGCAGGGGTACCAGTACTGAGTCAATGTGCAGGGTACCTGTATTGAATCAATGTGCAGGGTATCAGTACTGAGTCAATGTGAAGGGTACCAGTACTGAGTCAATGTGCAGGGTATCTGTACTGAGTCAATGTGCAGGGTACCAGTACTGAGTCAATGTGCAGGGTACCAGTACTGAGTCAATGTGCAGGGTACCAGTACTGAGTCAATGTGCAGGGTACCAGTACTGAGTCAATGTGCAGGGTACCAGTACTGAGTCAATGTGCAGGGTACCAGTACTGAGTCAATGTGCAGGGTACCATTATTGAGTCAATGTGCAGGGTACCAGTACTGAGTCAATGTGCAGGGGTACCAGTACTGAGTCAATGTGCAGGGTACCTGTATTGAATCAATGTGCAGGGTACCTGTATTGAGTCAATGTGCAGGGTACCTGTATTGAGTCAATGTGCAGGGTACCTGCATTGAGTCAATGTGCAGGGTACCAGTACTGAGTCAATGTGCAGGGTACCTGTATTGAGTCAATGTGCAGGGTATCAGTACTGAGTCAATGTGAAGGGTACCAGTACTGAGTCAATGTGCAGGGTATCTGTACTGAGTCAATGTGCAGGGTACCAGTACTGAGTCAATGTGCAGGGTACCAGTACTGAGTCAATGTGCAGGGTACCAGTACTGAGTCAATGTGCAGGGTACCAGTACTGAGTCAATGTGCAGGGTACCAGTACTGAGTCAATGTGCAGGGTACCAGTACTGAGTCAATGTGCAGGGTACCATTATTGAGTCAATGTGCAGGGTACCAGTACTGAGTCAATGTGCAGGGGTACCAGTACTGAGTCAATGTGCAGGGTACCTGTATTGAATCAATGTGCAGGGTATCAGTACTGAGTCAATGTGAAGGGTACCAGTACTGAGTCAATGTGCAGGGTATCTGTACTGAGTCAATGTGCAGGGTACCAGTACTGAGTCAATGTGCAGGGTACCAGTACTGAGTCAATGTGCAGGGTACCAGTACTGAGTCAATGTGCAGGGTACCAGTACTGAGTCAATGTGCAGGGTACCAGTACTGAGTCAATGTGCAGGGTACCAGTACTGAGTCAATGTGCAGGGTACCAGTACTGAGTCAATGTGCAGGGTACCAGTACTGAGTCAATGTGCAGGGTACCAGTACTGAGTCAATGTGCAGGGTACCAGTACTGAGTCAATGTGCAGGGTACCAGTACTGAGTCAATGTGCAGGGGTAATACATAATGGACGTATTGGGACAGTGACCAATGTGTTGTTGTTTTGGCTCTGTACTCCAGCGCTTTGGATTTGACATGATACAATGATTTGGACAGTGCAGACTGGCAGCTTTAATTTGAGGTTATTTTCATCCATATTGGGAGAGTGAGGGTATTACGTGGAGAGTGAGGGTATTACGTGGAGAGTGAGGGTATTACGTGGAGAGTGAGGGTATGTCCACTAGTTGCAGATAATTCAACACACCATTAATTTCCCATGGAGAGTAGAAGTGAACGATGGAAGATTTGTCTAATTCCGCCTTTCCCATCCACCTCTCTCTCTGTCTCTCTGTCTCTCTGTCTCTCTGTCTCTCTCTCTCTCTCTCTCTCTCTCTCTCTCTCTCTCTCTCCCTCCCTCCCTCCCTCTCTCCCTCCCTCCCTCCCTCCCTCCCTCCCTCCCTCTCTCCCTCCCTCCCTCCCTCCCTCCCTCCCTCCCTCTCTCCCTCTCTCCCTCTCTCTCTCTCAGGCCCTCACTACTGAGAAGGCAAGGCCAGACCATCGGACTCGGAGTCCAGCAGTCACTCACCTTCTCCTGGTACTGACGTCGGGACGAATCCAGTGACTGGATCAGAGCGGTAGCATGGCCTACGAACATGGCATAGCAAGTGGCTCCCACGATCATACTGAGGATGGTGAGCCAAACGTCTACCAGGCCCACAGGAGGGTACATACCGTACCCGATACACAGCATGTGACTCATAGCCTTGAACAGGGCATAGGAATACTGCTGGCCCCACGTGTCATTCTGTAGGAGGGATGGAGAGAGGAGAAGAGAAGGAGACATTAAAAGAAGAGTGAGAGAAAAGAAAAGGAATGAGAGATGAGGAGGAGGAGACAAAGGGGTTCAGAGGGTGAAGCACTAGGGGTAGACTGGACACTAGGGGTAGACCAGACACTAGGGGTAGACCAGACACTAGGGGTAGACTGGACACTAGGGGTTGACTGGACACTAGGGGTAGACTGGATACTAGGGGTAGACTGGACACTAGGGGTAGACTGGACACTAGGGGTAGACCAGACACTAGGGGTAGACTGGACACTAGGGGTTGACTGGACACTAGGGGTAGACTGGATAATAGGGGTAGACTGGACACTAGGGGTAGACCAGACACTAGGGGTAGACCAGATACTAGGGGTAGACCGGACACTAGGGGTAGACCGGACACTAGGGGTAGACCAGACACTAGGGGTAGACCAGACACTAGGGGTAGACCGGACACTAGGGGTAGACTGGACACTAGGGGTAGACTGGACACTAGGGGTAGACCAGACACTAGGGGTAGATTGGACACTAGGGGTAGACCAGACACTAGGGGTAGACTGGACACTAGGGGTAGACTGGACACTAGGGGTAGACTGGACACTAGGGGTAGACCAGACACTAGGGGTAGACTGGACACTAGGGGTAGACCGGACACTAGGGGTAGACCGGACACTAGGGGTAGACTGGACACTAGGGGTAGATTGGGCACTAGGGGTAGACTGGATACTAGGGGTAGATTGGGCACTAGGGGTAGACCAGACACTAGGGATAGACCAGACACTAGGGGGTAGACTGGACACTAGGGGTAGATTGGGCACTAGGGGTAGACTGGATACTAGGGGTAGATTGGGCACTAGGGGTAGACCAGACACTAGGGATAGACTGGACACTAGGGGTAGACCAGACACTAGGGGTAGACCAGACACTAGGGATAGACTGGACACTAGGGGTAGACCGGACACTAGGGATAGACTGGACACTAGGGGTAGATTGGGCACTAGGGGTAGACTGGATACTAGGGGTAGATTGGGCACTAGGGGTAGACCAGACACTAGGGATAGACTGGACACTAGGGGTAGACCAGACACTAGGGGTAGACCAGACACTAGGGATAGACTGGACACTAGGGGTAGACCAGACACTAGGGATAGACTGGACACTAGGGGTAGACTGGACACTAGGGGTAGACTGGACACTAGGGATAGACTGGACACTAGGGGTAGACTGGACACTAGGGGTAGACTGGACACTAGGGGTAGACCAGACACTAGGGGTAGACCGGACACTAGGGGTAGACTGGACACTAGGGGTAGAATGGACACTAGGGGTAGACTGGATACTAGGGGTAGACTGGACACTAGGGGTAGACCAGATACTAGGGGTAGACTGGACACTAGGGGTAGACCAGACACTAGGGGTAGACCAGACACTAGGGGTAGACCAGACACTAGGTGTAGACCAGACACTAGGGGTAGACTGGACACTAGGGGTAGACCAGACACTAGGGGTAGACTGGACACTAGAGGTAGACCAGACACTAGGGGCAGACTGGACACTAGGGGTAGACTGGACACTAGGGGTAGACCAGACACTAGGGGTAGACTGGACACTAGGGGTATACTGGACACTAGGGGTAGACTGGACACTAGGGGTAGACTGGACACTAGGGGTAGACCAGACACTAGGGATAGACTGGACACTAGGGGTAGACCAGACACTAGGGGTAGACCAGACACTAGGGGTAGACTGGACACTAGGGGTAGATTGGGCACTAGGGGTAGACTGGATACTAGGGGTAGATTGGTCACTAGGGGTAGACCAGACACTAGGGATAGACTGGACACTAGGGGGTAGACTGGACACTAGGGGTAGATTGGGCACTAGGGGTAGACTGGATACTAGGGGTAGATTGGGCACTAGGGGTAGACCAGACACTAGAGATAGACTGGACACTAGGGGTAGACCGGACACTAGGGGTAGACCAGACACTAGGGATAGACTGGACACTAGGGGTAGACCGGACACTAGGGGTAGACTGGACACTAGGGGTAGATTGGGCACTAGGGGTAGACTGGATACTAGGGGTAGATTGGGCACTAGGGGTAGACTGGATACTAGGGGTAGACTGGACACTAGAGGTAGACCAGACACTAGGGGCAGACTGGACACTAGGGGTAGACTGGACACTAGGGGTAGACCAGACACTAGGGGTAGACTGGACACTACGGGTATACTGGACACTAGGGGTAGACTGGACACTAGGGGTAGACTGGACACTAGGGGTAGACCAGACACTAGGGATAGACTGGACACTAGGGGTAGACCAGACACTAGGGGTAGACCAGACACTAGGGGTAGACTGGACACTAGGGGTAGATTGGACACTAGGGGTAGACTGGACACTAGGGGTAGATTGGACACTAGGGGTAGACTGGATACTAGGGGTAGACTGGACACTAGGGGTAGACTGGACACTAGGGGTAGACCAGATACTAGGGGTAGACTGGACACTAGGGGTAGACCGGACACTAGGGGTAGACTGGACACAAGGGGTAGATTGGGCACTAGGGGTAGACTGGATACTAGGGGTAGATTGGGCACTAGGGGTAGACCAGACACTAGGGATAGACTGGACACTAGGGGGTAGACTGGACACTAGGGGTAGATTGGGCACTAGGGTTAGACTGGATACTAGGGGTAGATTGGGCACTCGGGGTAGACCAGACACTAGGGATAGACTGGACACTAGGGGTAGACCAGACACTAGGGGTAGACCAGACACTAGGGATAGACTGGACACTAGGGGTAGACCGGACACTAGGGGTAGACTGGACACTAGGGGTAGATTGGGCACTAGGGGTAGACTGGATACTAGGGGTAGATTGGGCACTAGGGGTAGACTGGATACTAGGGGTAGACTGGACACTAGGGGTAGACCAGATACTAGGGGTAGACTGGACACTAGGGGTTGACTGGACACTAGGGGTAGATTGGTCACTAGGGGTAGACCAGACACTAGGGGTAGACCAGATACTAGGGGTAGACTGGACACTAGGGGTTGACTGGACACTAGGGGTTGACTGGACACTAGGGGTAGAATGGACACTAGGGGTAGACTGGATACTAGGGGTAGACTGGACACTAGGGGTAGACTGGACACTAGGGGTAGACTGGACACTAGGGGTAGACCAGACACTAGGGGTAGACTGGACACTAGGGGTAGACTGGACACTAGGGGTAGACTGGACACTGGGGGTAGACTGGACACTAGAGGTAGACTGTATACTAGGGGTAGACTGGACACTAGGGGTAGACTGGACACTAGGGTTAGACTGGATACAGGGATAGACTGGACACTAGGGGTAGACCAGACACTAGGGGTAGACTGGATACAGGGATAGACTGGACACTAGGGATAGACTGGACACTAGGGGTAGACTGGATACAGGGATAGACTGGACACTAGGGATAGACTGGACACTAGGGGTAGACTGGACACTAGGGATAGACTGGACACTAGGGGTAGACTGGACACTAGGGGTAGACTGGACACTAGAGGTAGACTGGATACTAGGGGTAGACTGGACACTAGGGGTAGACTGGACACTAGGGGTAGACTGGACACTAGAGGTAGACTGGATACTAGAGGTAGACTGGACACTAGGGGTAGACTGGACACTAGGGGTAGACTGGACACTAGGGGTAGACTGGACACTAGAGGTAGACTGGATACTAGAGGTAGATGGACATGATGGAAAGACGGAGCAGATTGCCCAATGCTCCAGGATGAGTAAAAGGCCTGAGGGGGTAAGTATGTGAGTAAGACCTTTGGAACACAGGACTTTTAGAACACTGGACTTTTGGAATGCTTACCACCATCTTGTTTCTGATTACCCAACAGTCAGAAGGGGAAGTCCTGTAGCACAGGAACCGGTGTGTGTGCGTGTGTGTGTGTTTGTGTGTGTGTGCGTGTGTGTGTGTGTCTACTCACCACCATCTTGTTTCTGGTGACCCAGCAGTCAGAGGGGAACTCTTGCAGCATGGGAACCAGGAATTGCAGACATCCATCCCAGTGACACAACAGCAGCATCATAGCTATCAGGTTCACAATCCTCACCATGGCACTGGCCAGGTCATAGGTCATATGGAAAACCTAGGAGATTAGAATTCGAATGAGAAAAACGTTATTGTCCACCACGCAAGGAGGATTAACTAACATTACTGAACCTGCAGCTAGCTAAGTAACTATTCTATTCTAATTCTCCAACAGTGTAAACACCACTAAACACAAATAAACACTACTACATACTACTAAACACCTCTAAACACTACTACATACTACTAAACACCACTAAACACTACTACATACTACTAAACACCACTAAACACCACTAAACACCACTAAATACTACTACATACTACTACATACTACTAAACACCACTAAATACTACTACATACTACTACATACTACTAAACACCACTAAACACCACTAAATACTACTACATTCTACTAAACACCACTAAACACCACTAAATACTACTAAATACTACTACATTCTACTAAACACCACTAAATACTACTACATTCTACTAAACACCACTAAATACTACTACATACTACTAAATACTACTACATTCTACTAAACACCACTAAATACTACTACATTCTACTAAACACCACTAAACACCACTAAATACTACTACATACTACTACATACTACTAAACACCACTAAATACTACTACATACTACTAAACACCACTAAATACTACTACATACTACTACATACTACTAAACACCACTAAACACCACTAAATACTACTACATTCTACTAAACACCACTAAACACCACTAAATACTACTAAATACTACTACATTCTACTAAACACCACTAAATACTACTACATTCTACTAAACACCACTAAATACTACTACATACTACTACATACTACTAAACACCACTAAACACCACTAAATACTACTACATTCTACTAAACACCACTAAACACCACTAAATACTACTAAATACTACTACATTCTACTAAACACCACTAAATACTACTACATTCTACTAAACACCACTAAATACTACTACATACTACTAAACACCACTAAATACTACTAAACACCACTAAACACCACTAAATACTACTAAACAACACTAAATACTACTAAACACCACTAAATACTACTACATACTACTAAACACCACTAAATACTACTAAACACCACTAAACACCCCTAAATACTACTAAACACCACTAAAAACCACTAAACACCCCTAAATACTACTAAACACCACTAAACACCACTAAATACTACTAAACACCACTAAATACAACTAAACACCCCTAAACACCACTAAACACCACTAAACATCACTAAATACTACTAAACACCACTAAACACCAATAAACACCACTAAATACTACTAAACACCACTAAACACTACTAAACACCACTAAAAACCACTAAACACCCCTAAATACTACTAAACACCACTAAACACTACTAAACACCACTAAATACTACTAAACACCACTAAATACTACTAAATACTACTAAACACCACTAAATACTACTAAACACCACTAAATACTTCTAAATACTACTAAACACCACTAAATACTACTAAACACCACTAAACACCACTAAATACTACTAAACACCACTAATCACCACTAAACACCACTGCGGTGTAATCAGTTAGTAGTGAGTACAGTAAAATTGTAGTAGGTGCTCTGTGGCCAGGCCTTAATCTGTAGTCTATCATCTGAGTCCCTTTCCTCATACATCACGTTGTTAATCTGAGTCCCTCTCCCCATAGACCATATCACATGTTGTTAATCTGAGTCCCTCTCCCCCATAGACCACATCACATGTTGTTAATCTGAGTCCCTCTCCCCCATAGACCACATCACATGTTGTTAATCTGAGTCCCTCAGTGGTAAAGATCACACTGAGAACCAGATGGAGTTTACTGGGATGGAGTTTACCAGATGGAGTTTACCGGGATGGAGTTTACCGGGATGGAGTTTACTGGGATGGAGTTTACCAGATGGAGTTTACCAGATGGAGTTTACCAGATGGAGTTTACTGGGATGGAGTTTAGCAGATGGAGTTTACCAGATGGAGTTTACCAGATGGAGTTTACCGGATGGAGTTTACCAGATGGAGTTTACCAGATGGAGTTTACTGGGATGGAGTTTACCAGATGGAGTTTACCAGATGGAGTTTACCAGATGGAGTTTACCGGATGGAGTTTACCAGATGGAGTTTACCAGATGGGGTTTACCAGATGGAGTTTACCAGATGGAGTTTACCAGATGGAGTTTACCGGGATGGAGTTTACCGGGATGGAGTTTACTGGGATGGAGTTTACCAGATGGAGTTTACCAGATGGAGTTTACCAGATGGAGTTTACCGGATGGAGTTTACCAGATGGAGTTTACCAGATGGAGTTTACTGGGATGGAGTTTACTGGGATGGAGATTACCAGATGGAGTTTACCGGATGGAGTTTACCAGATGGAGTTTACCAGATGGAGTTTACCGGGATGGAGTTTACCGGGATGGAGTTTACCAGATGGAGTTTACCAGATGGAGTTTACCAGATGGAGTTTACTGGGATGGAGTTTACCAGATGGAGTTTACCAGATGGAGTTTACCGGGATGGAGTTTACCAGATGGAGTTTACCAGATGGAGTTTACCAGATGGAGTTTACCAGATGGAGTTTACCGGGATGGAGTTTACCAGATGGAGTTTACCAGATGGAGTTTACCAGATGGAGTTTACTGGGATGGAGTTTACCAGATGGAGTTTACCAGATGGAGTTTACCAGATGGAGTTTACGGGATGGAGTTTACCAGGATGGAGTTTACCGGGATGGAGTTTACTGGGATGGAGTTTACCAGATGGAGTTTACCGGGATGGAGTTTACTGGGATGGAGTTTACCAGATGGAGTTTACCAGATGGAGTTTACCAGATGGAGTTTACCAGATGGAGTTTACCGGATGGAGTTTACCAGATGGAGTTTACCAGATGGAGTTTACTAGATGGAGTTTACCAGAAGGAGTTTACCGGATGCTTAATCAATTACACCTCTATTACTAAAATCCTCCTTTAATGCAAATGTTACAGATCGAGAATCTAAACTAGCATCATATCTTTAACCTCTGAACCAGCAGTGTGTAATAACAGGTACTGTTAACAGGTACTGCTCCTCAAACCCCACCTCCTGGGCTCCTCAACCCCTACCTCCTGGGCTCCTCAAACCCCACCTCCTGGGCTCCTCAAACCCCACCTCCTGGGCTCCTCAAGCCCCACCTCCTGGAATCCTCAAACCCCACCTCCTGGGCTCCTTAAACCCCACCTCCTGGGCTCCTCAAGCCCCACCTCCTGAGCTCCTCAAGCCCCACCTCCTGGGCTCCTCAAACCCCACCACCTGGGCTCCTCAAACCCCACCTCCTGGGCTCCTCAAGCCCCACCTCCTGGGCTCCTCAAACCCCACCTCCTGGGCTCCTCAAACCCCACCTCCTGGGCTCCTCAAGCCCCAGCTCCTGGGCTCCTCAAACCCCACCTCCTGGGCTCCTCAAGCCCCACCTCCTGGGCTCCTCAAGCCCCAGCTCCTGGGCTCCTCAAACCCCACCTCCTGGGCTCCTCAAGCCCCAGCTCCTGGGCTCCTCAAACCCCACCTCCTGGGCTCCTCAAGCCCCACCTCCTGGGCTCCTCAAACCCCACCTCCTGGGCTCCTCAAGCCCCAGCTCCTGGGCTCCTCAAACCCCACCTCCTGGGCTCCTCAAGCCCCAGCTCCTGGTGCTCCCATGAGAGGGGCAGGACACTAGGAGTCTTTCACCTTCTTATGAAAGGACATTCTCTCTCTCTCCCTACCTCTACCTCCTACCTCCCATCCCCCACCTCCCTACATCCTACCTCCTCCTACTCTACCTAATACCTCCCTACCTACTACCTCACTAACCACCAACCATCTCCTTCTTCCTACTCCCTACCCCTCTACCTCCTTTAACCTACCTCCCAACCTTCTCCTTCCCTACCTCCCTACCTCTCTACCTCCTTTCTCCCTACATCATACCTCCCTACTTCCCTAACTCCTATCTCCTCCTACCTACCTACCTCCTCCTACCTCCCTACCTCCTACCTCCCTACCTCCTTTCTCCCTACATCCTACCTCCCTATCTCCTCCTACCTCCCTTCTCGCTACATCCTACCTCCCTACCTCCTTTCTCCCTACATCCTACCTCCCTACTTCCCTAACTCCTCCTACCTACCTACCTCCTACCTCCCTACCTCCTTTCTCCCTACATCCTACCTCCCTACATCCTACCTCCCTATCTCCTCCTACCTCCCTTCCTCCTTTCTCCCTACATCCTACCTCCTCCTACCTCCTACCTCCCTACCTCCTTTCTCCCTACATCCTACCTCCCTATCTCCTCCTACCTCCCTTCTCCCTACATCCCTATCTCCTCCTACCTCCCTATCTCCTCCTACCTCCCTACCTCCCTTCCTCCTTTCTCCCTACATCCTACCTCCTCCTACCCCCTACCTCCCTACCTCCCTTCTTGCTACATCCTACCTCCCTACCTCCTTTCTCCCTACATCCTACCTCCCTACTTCCCTAACTCCTATCTCCTCCTACCTACCTACCTCCTACCTCCCTACCTCCTTTCTCCCTTCCTCCTTTCTCCCTACATCCTAACTCCTCCTACCTCCTACCTCCCTACCTCCTTTCTCCCTACATCCTACCTCCCTATCTCCTCCTACCTCCCTATCTCCTCCTACCTCCCTTCCTCCTTTCTCCCTACATCCTACCTCCTTATCTCCTCCTACCTGCCTACCTTCCTTCCTCCTTTCTCCCTACATCCTACCTCCCTATCTCCTCCTACCTCCCTACCTCCCTAACTCCTACCTCCTCCTATCTTCCACCTCCCCACCTCCTCCTCACCTCCTCCCACTGGTGTATATATCTAATGAGTCTGGACAGCCTCAGGAGCCTCAACAAACTCAAGATCTTCGTAAACCGCACGATCCTCAGCGCCCGGGCCGTCTTGTAGAAGTCTGAGTCGATCCTGGTCTCCACGATGAGGAAGATGTAATCTACTGGTATGGACGAGATGAAGTCCACCATGAACCAGCTCTTCAGATACTTGATCTTGATGGTCTGTGGGTCCAGGATGATCTCGGTGTTGTCCTCCTTGACGATGCCCGTCCGGAAGTTGAGGACGAGGTCGATGAGGAACAAGGTGTCTGAGATGACGTTGAAGACGATCCAGGGGGGAGTGTGCTCGTCCTTGAAGAAGGTGATGCCCACAGGGATGATGATGAGGTTCCCCACCATGAGGAACAGCATTATCAGATCCCAGTAGAACCTGGAGAGCACAAACAGCTTTAACAAAATAACCTAGAGAGAGGAACAGGGAGGAACCAAACAGACCTTAGAACCTAGTAGGAACAGGGAGGAACCAAACAGACCTTAGAACCTAGTAGGAACAGGGAGGAACCAAACAGACCTTAGAACCTAGTAGGAACAGGGAGGAACCAAACAGACCTTAGAACCTAGTAGGAACAGGGAGGAACCAAACAGACCTTAGAACCTAGTAGGACCAGGGAGGAACCAAACAGACCTTAGAACCTAGTAAGAACAGGGAGGAACCAAACAGACCTTAGAACCTAGGAGGGACAGGGAGGAACCAAACAGATTTTAGAACCTAGAGAGAACAGGGAGGAACCAAACAGATCTTAGAACCTAGGAGGGACAGGGAGGAACCAAACAGATCTTAGAACCTAGGAGGGACAGGGAGGAACCAAACAGACCTTAGAACCTAGTCGGAACAGGGAGGAACCAAACAGACCTTAGAACCTAGGAGGGACAGGGAGGAACCAAACAGATTTTAGAACCTAGAGAGAACAGGGAGGAACCAAACAGATCTTAGAACCTAGAGAGAACAGGGAGGAACCAAACAGATCTTAGAACCTAGGAGGGACAGGGAGGAACCAAACAGATCTTAGAACCTAGAGAGAACAGGGAGGAACCAAACAGATCTTAGAACCTGGTAGGAAGAGTGGGGAACCAAACAGATCTTAGAACCTGGTAGGAAGAGTGGGGAACCAAACAGAAAAAAGCGATTACCGATACCGATTAATCAGCCGATTTTTATTTTTATTTGTAATAATGACAATTACAACAATACTGAATGAACAATTATTTTAACTTAATATAATACATCAATAAAATAAATTTAGCCTCAAATAAATAATGAAACATGTTCAATTTGGTTAAAATAATGCAAAAACAAAGTGTTGGAGAAGAAAGTAAAAGAGCAATATGTGCTATGTAAGAAAGCTAACGTTTCAGTTCCTTGCTCAGAACATGAGAACATATGAAAGCTGGTGGTTCCTTTTAACATGAGTATTCAATATTCCCAGGTAAGAAGTTTTAGGTTGTAGTTAATATAGGACTAATTCTCTCTATACCATTTGTATTTCATATACCTTTGATGATTGGATGTTCTTATAGGCACTTTAGTATTGCCAGTGTAACAGTATAGCTTCCGTCCCTCTCCTCGCTCCTACCTGGGCTCGAACCAGGAACACATCGACAAAAGCCACCCTCGAAGCAGTGTTACCCATGCAGAGCAAGGGGAGCAACCACTCCAAGTCTCAGAGCGAGTGACGTTTGAAACGCTATTAGCGCGCACCCCGCTAACTAGCTAGCCATTTCACTTCGGTTACACCAGCCTCATCTCGGGAGTTGTTAGGCTTGAAGTCATAAACAGCGCAATGCTTGATGCACAACGAAGAGCTCCTGGCAAAACGCACAAAAGTGATGTTTGAATGAATGCTTACGAGCCTGCTGCTGCCTACCACCGCTCAGTCAGACTGCTCTATCAAATCATAGACTTAATTATAACATAACACACAGAAATACGAGCCTTAGGTCATTAATATGGTCCAATCCGGAAACTATCATCTCGAAAACAAGACGTTTATTCTTTCAGTGAAATACGGAACCGTTCTGTATTTTATCTAACGGGTGGCATCCATAAGTCTAAATATTCCTGTTACATTGTACAACCTTCAATGTTATGTCATAATTATGTAAAATTATGGCAAATTAGGCGGCCCAAACTGTTGCATATACACTGACTCTGCGTGCAATGAACGCAAGAGAAGTGACACAATTTCACCTGGTTAATATCGCCTGCTAACCTGGATTTCTTTTAGCTAAATATGCAGGTTTAAAAATGTATACTTCTGTGTATTGATTTTAAGAAAGGCATTGATGTTTATGGTTAGGTACACATTGGAGCAACGATACGCACCGCATCGATTATATGCAACGCTAGATAAACTAGTAATATCATCAACCATGTGTAGTTAACTAGAGATTATGATTGATTGATTGTTTTTTATAAGATAAGTTTAATGCTAGCTAGCAACTTACCTTGGCTTACTGCATTCGCGTAACAGACAATCTCCTTGTGGAGAAGCAACGAGAGAGAGGCAGGTCGTTATTGCGTTGGACTAGTTAAGGTTGCAAGATTGAATCCCCGAGGTTGACAAGGTACAAATCTGTCGTTCTGCCCCTGAACTAGGCAGTTAACCCACCGTTCCTAGGCCGTCATTGAAAATAAGAATTTGTTCTTAACTGACTTTCCTAGTTAAATAAAGGTTGAATAAAAGGTGTAACAAATAAATAATAATAAAAAAATTGTTACGAAAACTTGAAATCGGCCCTAATTAATCGGCCATTCTGAATAATCGGTCGACCTCTAGTTAGAAGAGTAGCAAATTACTCAGGAGGAACATGTGTAACTGAAGAGAGCAGAACAAAACACAGAGGTATGCACCATGTGATGTGTTTGCTGTGTGTGTCTGTGTGTGCGTGCGCATGTGTGTTTGTTGTGTATTCCAGTCCATTCTTGTGTTGTAATTATTTTACATTAGATTTTTTTTATCCCTTTTCTTCCCAATTTCCCGTAGGGACTTGGGAGAGGCGAAGGTCGAGAGCCATGCGTCCTCCGAAACACAACCCAACCAAGCCGCACTGCTTCTTGACACAATGCCCACTTAACCCGGAAACCAGCCCGCACCAATGTGTAGGAGGAGGAAACAACGTACACCTGGCGACCGTGTCAGCGTGCACTGCACCCCGCCCGCCGCAAGAGTCGCTAGTGCGCCCTTCTTGTGCTGTAATTCACCTAAAATCAATGTAGCTGGAAGACGATACACCCTCACCACAGTATGGATGAGAGAGAGAGAGATTGAATTGAGAGAGAGAGAGAGAGAGAGAGAGAGAGAGATTGAATTGAGAGACAGAGTGATTGAATTGAGAGACAGAGAGATTGAATTGAGAGACAGAGAGATTGAATTGAGAGACAGAGATTGAATTGAGAGAGAGAGATTGAATTGAAAGAGAGAGCGAGATTTATATATTATCTACCTCACTTGCTACCTCACTTGCTATATTATCTACCTTACTTGCTTTGGCAATGTTAACACGTTTCCCATGCCAATAAAGCCCTTGAATTGAATTTAATTGAATTGAATTGAATTGAGAGAGAGAGAGAGCGAGAGAGAGAGAGAGAGAGAGAGAGAGAGAGAGAGAGAGAGAGAGAGAGAGAGCGAGAGAGAGATAGAGATTGAATTGAGAGAAAGAGTTATTCAATTGAGAGAGATTTAATTGAGAGCCAGAGAGACAGAGAGAGATTGAATTGAAAGAGAGAGAGAGAGATTTAATTGAGAGAGAGAGATTGAATTGAGAGATAGAGTGATTGAATTGAGAGAAAGAGAGATTGAATTGAGAGAGAGAGAGATTGAATTGAGAGAAAGAGAGATTGAATTGAGAGAGAGAGATTGAATTGAGAGAAAGAGAGATTGAATTGAGAGAGAGATTGAATTTAATTGAGAGACAGAGAGACAGAGAGAGACAGAGAGACAGAGAGATAGAGAGAGAGAGATAGAATTGAGAGAGAGAGAAATTGAATTGAGAGAGAGAGAGATTGAATTGAGAGACAGAGAGAGAGATAGAGAGAGAGATTGAATTGAGAGAAAGAGAGATTGAATTGAGAGAGAGAGAGATTGAATTGAGAGAGAGATTGAATTGAGAGACAGAGAGAGAGATAGAGAGAGAGATTGAATTGAGAGAGAGAGAGAGATTGAATTGAGTGAAAGAGAGATTGAATTGAGAGAGAGATTGAATTGAGAGACAGAGAGACAGAGATAGAGAGAGAGATATTCTGAACCTGACCTATGAGGATGCATGTATTAACCCACGTTCAGCTTCCACCTCCTATAGGTTGTACCCCAGCGTACGAGCAGAATATATCTTCTAAATAGGATCTACCCTTCAAATGCTGATGATCACTGGTCATGAAAACATGATTAACGTATGCATTCATTCATTCATAATAATCCACGTGGCTAAAATAGACTACGTTTTAATAGTGGTGACTGGAAAGTCAACACTACTGATGTGGACAGTGACGGAATCAGAATACCGAACTTCAGCACCACATGACGGTGGACAGCGACCGCCAGACTCACTGTGTCACACCGTCGCTTTCCATTCCAATGGTGCTGAATCCCTTCCTTCAGATAAACACAGCAAGTCTGCAGGGGTGCAACTTTGCACATAGCCTTTATGCTAGACTGTTCAGCCATATAAATGTTTTCACCTCAGACTTTAGAATTTTAAATAGTTTTGAGTAAATCTGCAAATAATTTAAATAGAAACATCTTTCTACAGTCAGCACCAGTCTAAATCCCCAGTCTCTGATCCTCTTTCTATAGTCACCACCAGTCTAAATCCCCAGTCTCTGATCATCTTTCTACAGTCACCACCAGTCTAAATCCCCAGTCTCTGATCCTCTTTCTACAGTCACCACCAGTCTGATCATCTTTCTAGTCACCACCAGTCTAAATCCCCAGTCTCTGATCATCTTTCTACAGTCACCACCAGTCTAAATCCCCAGTCTCTGATCATCTTTCTAGTCACCACCAGTCTAAATCCCCAGTCTCTGATCATCTTTCTACAGTCACCACCAGTCTAAATCCTCAGTCTCTGATCATCTTTCTACAGTCACCACCAGTCTAAATCCCCAGTCTCTGATCATCTTTCTACAGTCAGCACCAGTCTAAATCCCCAGTCTCTGATCATCTTTCTACAGTCACCACCAGTCTAAATCCCCAGTCTCTGATCGTCTTTCTATAGTCACCACCAGTCTAAATCCCCAGTCTCTGATCCTCTTTCTACAGTCACCACCAGTCTAAATCCCGTCTATGATCCTCTTTCTACAGTCAGCACCAGTCTAAATCCCCAGTCTCTGATCATCTTGCTATAGTCACCACCAGTCTAAATCCCGAGTCCCTGATCCTTTTTCTATAGTCACCACCAGTCTAAATCCTCAGTCTCTGATCATCTTTCTACAGTCACCACCAGTCTAAATCCCCAGTCCCTGGTCCTCTTTCTACAGTCACCACCAGTCTAAATCCTCAGTCTCTGATCCTCTTTCTACAGTCAGCGCCAGTCTAAATCCCCAGTCTCTGATCCTCTTTCTACAGTCACCACCAGTCTAAATCCCCAGTCTCTGATCATCTTTCTACAGTCAGCACCAGTCTAAATCCCCAGTCTCTGATCCTCTTTCTATAGTCACCACCAGTCTAAATCCTCAGTCTCTGATCATCTTTCTACAGTCACCACCAGTCTAAATCCCCAGTCTCTGATCCTCTTTCTACAGTCACCACCAGTCTGATCATCTTTCTAGTCACCACCAGTCTAAATCCCCAGTCTCTGATCATCTTTCTACAGTCACCACCAGTCTAAATCCTCAGTCTCTGATCATCTTTCTACAGTCACCACCAGTCTAAATCCCAGTCTCTGATCATCTTTCTACAGTCACCATCAGTCTAAATCCTCAGTCTCTGATCATCTTTCTACAGTCAGCACTAGTCTAAATGCCCAGTCTCTGATCATCTTTCTACAGTCACCACCAGTCTAAATCCCCAGTCTCTGATCATCTTTCTATAGTCACCACCAGTCTAAATCCCCAGTCTCTGATCCTCTTTCTACAGTCACCACCAGTCTAAATCCCGTCTATGATCCTCTTTCTACAGTCAGCACCAGTCTAAATCCCCAGTCTCTGATCATCTTGCTATAGTCACCACCAGTCTAAATCCAGAGTCCCTGATCCTTTTTCTATAGTCACCACCAGTCTAAATCCCCAGTCCCTGGTCCTCTTTCTACAGTCACCACCAGTCTAAATCCTCAGTCTCTGATCCTCTTTCTACAGTCAGCACCAGTCTAAATCCCCAGTCTCTGATCATCTTTCTACAGTCACCACCAGTCTAAATCCCCAGTCTCTGATCAGATGAATGTATTTGTTACATAGTGAAAGAGAAGAAGACAGTGAGGAGACTGGTGAGGGGGAGAAGGAGAATGTAATTGATTCTATAGTAATATATTGACAGTACCACAGACAGTTTACAGCTCACTGAGTCTCTCTCTCTCTCTGCCCTCTCTCTCTCTCTGTCACTCTCTCTCTCTGTCCCCCTCTCTCTCTCTCTCTGTCCCTCTCTCTCTTTCTGCCCTCTCTCTCTCTCTGTCCCTCTCTCTTGCTCTCTCTGTCTCTTTTTCTCACTGTCCATCTCTTTCTCTTCCTCTATCTCTGCCTCACCCTCGCTCTCTGTCCCTCTATATCTCTCTGTCCCTCTATCTCTCTGTCCCCCTCTCTCTCTGTCTCTCCTTCTGTCTCTGCGTCTCTCTTTCTCTCTCTCTCCCTGCCTCTCTCTTTCTCTCTCTGTTCCCTTTTCTCACTGTCTATCTCTTTCTCTGCCTCACCCTCGCTCTCTGTCCCCCTCTCTCTCTCTCTCTCTCTCGCTCTTTCTCTCTTTGTCCCTTTCTCTCTCTGCCTCTCCCTCTGTTCCTTTTTCTCTCTCTGCCCATCTCTCTCTCTTTCTGCCTTTTCCCCACTCTCTACCCCTCTCTATCTGTCCCTCTCTCTGCTCTTTTGCCTGTTGCCTGTTTCTCTTTCTCCCTCTTCCTCTGTCTATAACCCCTCTCTCTCTCTCTCTTTCTGTTCCTAACTTTCTGTTTCTTTCTGTTCTCCCTCTCTTTCTGTTCCTAACCCCCCTCTCTCGCTCTCTCTCTCTCTCTCTCTCTCTGTGTCCCTAACACTCTGTCCCGCTCTCTCTGTCCCAAACCCCCCCCCCCTCTCTCTCTCACTCTCTCTCTGTCCCTAACCCCCCCCTCTCTCTATCTCTGTCCCTAACCCCCCCTCCCCCTATCTCTGTCCCTAAACCCCCCTCTCTTTCTTTCTCTCTATCTCTCTCTGCCCTCTCTCTCTCTCTCTCTGCAGTGCTGTGACACACTGATCCTAATTGCTCTTCCCTCCTCTGGTGGATAAATCCCTGCGTTATCTCTTGGGAATCCATGTCCTCTCCAGGAGCACGCCCTCACCAGCCAGATGTTTGAGCAATTAGCATTAAAGGGAAAATCTGGGATTTGAAAAACAACAGAGGGGTCAACCCGACCCCGGCATTTGCCAACTGTAAAGTTTTGTAGAGGAGGAATAATGGTCTGGGGTTGTTTTTCATGGTTCATTCTAGGCCCTTACAGATAGTTTGGGTGAATGGAAATCTTAATGCTACAGCATACAATGACATTCTAGATGATTCCTTGCTTCCAACTTTGTGGCAACTTTGGGGAAGGTCCTTTCCTGTTTCGGCATGACAATGACCCTGTGCACGAAGCGACGTCCATACAGAAATGGTTTGTTGAGATCGGTGTGGAAGAACTGGCCTGCACAGAGCACTGACCTCAACCCCATCGAACACCTTTGGAATGAATAGCCAGGCCTAATCGACCAAAATCACTGCCCGACCTCACTAATGCTCGTGGCTAAATGGAAGCAAGTCCCTGCAGCAATGTTCCAACATCTAGTGGAAAGCCTTCCCAGAAGAGTGGAGGCTGTTATAGCAGCAATGTTCCAACATCTAGTGGAAAGCCTTCCCAGAAGAGTGGAGGCTGTTATAGCAGCAAATGGAATGAGATGTTTGACGAGCAGGTGTCCACATACTTTTGGTAATGTAGTGTATGCTGAATGCACCGAGCTGTCTGTTTAAACTACTGGCACACAGCTAAGACACCCATGCATACCCCACAAGACATGTCACCAGAGGTCTCTTCACAGTCCCCAAGTCTAGAACAGACTACGGGAGGCACCCAGTACTACATAGAGACATGACTACATGGAACTCTATTCCACAGTACTACATAGAGCCATGACTACATGGAACTCTATTCTACAGTACTACATAGAGCCATGACTACATGGAACTCTATTCCACAGTACTACATAGAGCCATGACTACATGGAACTCTATTCCACAGTACTACATAGAGCCATGACTACATGGAACTCTATTCCACAGTACTACATAGAGCCATGACTACATGGAACTCTATTCCACAGTACTACATAGAGCCATGACCACAAGGAACTCTATTCCACAGTACTACATAGAGCCATGACTACATGGAACTCTATTCCACAGTACTACATAGAGCCATGACTACATGGAACTCTATTCCACAGTACTACATAGAGCCATGACTACATGGAACTCTATTCCACAGTACTACATAGAGCCATGACTACATGGAACTCTATTCCACAGTACTACATAGAGCCATGACTACATGGAACTCTATTCCACAGTACTACATAGAGCCATGACCACAAGGAACTCTATTCCACAGTACTACATAGAGCCATGACTACATGGAACTCTATTCCACAGTACTACATAGAGCCATGACTACATGGAATGATTTCATATCAAGTAACTCATGCAAGCAGTAGAATCAGATTTAAAAATCTACACTTTATGGAACAATGCTGTGAAGAGACACACACACACACACACACACACACACACACACACACACACACACACACACACACACACACACACACACACACACACACACACACACACACACACGCACACACACAGACACACACACACACACACGCACACACACTCTACACAACCAGGTACATTGTAATATTGTTGTATGGTGGTACTCAGTGGTGGAAAAAGTACCCAATTGTCATGCTGTAGTAAAAGTAAAGATACCTTAATAGAAAATGACTCAAGTAAAAGTGAAAGTCACCCAGTAAAATATTACTTGAGTAAAAGTCTAAAAGTATTTGAGTTTAAATATACTTAATTATCAACATTAAATGTAACTGCAAAAAAATATACTTTTACAAGAGTAAAAGTATAAATCATTTCAAAATGTCTAAAACTAAGCAAACCAGACGGGATTATTTTTTCTTGTTTTTTTAAATGTATTTACTGATAGCCAGGACCCCAACACTCCGACATCATTTATAAAGGAAGCATGTGTTTAGTGAGTCTGCCAGATCAGGCAGTCGGTGTGTGTGTGTGTGAATTAGACCATTTTCCTGTTCCTCAAAAATGGAACAAGTACTTTTGTGTGTCAGGGGAAAATGTATGGAGTAAAAAGTACGATATGTTTTTTTAGGAATGTAGTGAAGTAAAGTAGTAAAACAATATAAATAGTAAAGTACAGATACCCTGAAAAACTACTATTTTAACTAAAGTACTTTATACCACTGGTGGTACTATACATGTTGTGTTGTAGATATGTAATAATGTTTTTATAATGATTATAATAATAATAATAATTATATTATGTTTTATCTTTTGTTTTATATCTGATGTAACTGCCTCAATATGTTTGGGACCCCAGGAAGAGTAGCTGCTGCCTTGGCAGGAACTAACGGGGATCCATAATAAACCCCAGGAAGAGTAGCTGCTGCCTTGGCAGGAACTAACGGGGATCCATAATAAACCCCAGGAAGAGTAGCTGCTGCCTTGGCAGGAACTAACGGGGATCCATAATAAACCCCAGGAAGAGTAGCTGCTGCCTTGGCAGGAACTAATGGGGATACATCATAAACCGCAGGAAGAGTAGCTGCTGTCTTGGCAGGAACTAACGGGGATCCATAATAAACCCCAGGAAGAGTAGCTGCTGCCTTGGCAGGAACTAACGGGGATCCATAATAAACCCCAGGAAGAGTAGCTGCTGCCTTGGCAGGAACTAACGGGGATCCATCATAAACCCCAGGAAGAGTAGCTGCTGCCTTGGCAGGAACTAATGGGGATACATAATAAACCCCAGGAAGAGTAGCTGCTGCCTTGGCAGGAACTAACGGGGATCCATAATAAACCCCAGGAAGAGTAGCTGCTGCCTTGGCGGGAACTAATGGGGATACATAATAAACCCCAGGAAGAGTAGCTGCTGCCTTGGCAGGAACTAACGGGGATCCATAATAAACCCCAGGAAGAGTAGCTGCTGCCTTGGCAGGAACTAACGGGGATCCATAATAAACCCCAGGAAGAGTAGCTGCTGCCTTGGCAGGAACTAACGGGGATCCATAATAAACCCCAGGAAGAGTAGCTGCTGCCTTGGCAGGAACTAACGGGGATCCATAATAAACCCCAGGAAGAGTAGCTGCTGCCTTGGCAGGAACTAACGGGGATCCATAATAAACCCCAGGAAGAGTAGCTGCTGCCTTGGCAGGAACTAATGGGGATACATAATAAACCCCAGGAAGAGTAGCTGCTGCCTTGGCAGGAACTAACGGGGATCCATAATAAACCCCAGGAAGAGTAGCTGCTGCCTTGGCGGGAACTAACGGGGATCCATAATAAACCCCAGGAAGAGTAGCTGCTGCCTTGGCAGGAACTAATGGGGATACATAATAAACCCCAGGAAGAGTAGCTGCTGCCTTGGCAGGAACTAACGGGGATCCATAATAAACCCCAGGAAGAGTAGCTGCTGCCTTGGCAGGAACTAATGGGGATCCATAATAAACCCCAGGAAGAGTAGCTGCTGCCTTGGCAGGAAGTAACGAGGATCCATAATAAACCCCAGGAAGAATAGCTGCTGCCTTGGCAGGAACTAACGGGGATCCATAATAAACCCCAGGAAGAGTAGCTGCTGCCTTGGCAGGAACTAATGGGGATCCATAATAAACCCCAGGAAGAGTAGCTGCTGCCTTGGCAGGAAGTAACGAGGATCCATAATAAACCCCAGGAAGAGTAGCTGCTGCCTTGGCAGGAACTAACGGGGATCCATAATAAACTAATCAGAGACGTAGTGACAGAGAGTAGGCCTAATCAGATAAGTAGTGACATAGAGTAGGCCTAATCAGAGACATAGTGACATAGAGTAGGCCTAATCAGATAAGTAGTGACATAGAGTAGGCCTAATCAGATAAGTAGTGACATAGAGTAGGCCTAATCAGATAAGTAGTGACATAGAGTAGGCCTAATCAGAGACATAGTGACATAGAGTAGGCCTAATCAGATAAGTAGTGACATAGAGTAGGCCTAATCAGATAAGTAGTGACATAGAGTAGGCCTAATCAGAGACGTAGTGACATAGAGTAGGCCTACTCAGATAAGTAGTGACATAGAGTAGGCCTAATCAGATAAGTAGTGACATAGAGTAGGCCTAATCAGAGACGTAGTGACATAGAGTAGGCCTAATCAGCGAAATAGTGACATAGAGTAGGCCTAATCAGATAAGTAGTGACATAGAGTAGGCCTAATCAGAGACATAGTGACATAGAGTAGGCCTAATCAGATAAGTAGTGACATAGAGTAGGCCTAATCAGATAAGTAGTGACATAGAGTAGGCCTAATCAGAGACGTAGTGACATAGAGTAGGCCTACTCAGATAAGTAGTGACATAGAGTAGGCCTAATCAGATAAGTAGTGACATAGAGTAGGCCTAATCAGAGACGTAGTGACATAGAGTAGGCCTACTCAGATAAGTAGTGACATAGAGTAGGCCTAATCAGAGACATAGTGACATAGAGTAGGCCTAATCATCGGATGGGTCCTCAGTGTCTCCTGACCCCTCCAGTCTCAGCCTCCAGTATTCATGCTGCAGTAGTTTAAGTGTCGAGGGGCTAGGGTCAGTCTGTTGTATGTGGAGTACTTCTCCTGTCTTATTCAGTGTCCTGGTGTGAATTTAAGTATGCTCTAATTCTCTCTTTCTTTCTCTCTCTCTTTCAGAGGACCTGAGCCCTAGGACCATGCCTCGGGACTATCTGGCATGATGACTCCTTGCTGTCCCCAGTCCACCTGGCTGTGCTGCTGCTCCAGTTTCAACTGTTCTGCCTGCAGCTATGGAACCCTGGCCTGTTCACTGTGAGTGCTATTATTTTACCATGCTGGTCATTTATGAACATTTGAACATCTTGGCCATGTTCTGTTATAATCTCCACCCGGCACAGCCAGAAGAGGACTGGCCACCCCCTCATAGCCTGGTTCCTCTCTAGGTTTCTTCCTAGGTTTTTGGCCTTTCTAGGGAGTTTTTCCTAGCCACCGTGCTTCTACACCTGCATTGCTTGCTGTTTTGGGGTTTTAGGCTGGGTTTCTGTACTTTGAGACATAAGCAACATCTTTTTTAATACGACACAAATTAGTAACCTAGTAAAAACGACCTTGTCTTGAATGCAACAGTGAAGCCATGAAGGGGAGACAGAAATTGTACAATATGACGTCCATCTAGCCTGGGCAAGGAAATTATTCTCCCCCCCCCCCCCCCCCCCCAAAGATAAAACATATTCCAGAGGGACTGATCCAATGATAAAGACAGTGAATATGGGTGTACTGACCGGGGCTATGGCCAATGGTACAAACATACGGTTACTGTTCCTTCCACTTGGTAGGTGAGAAATGTGAGAACCGATTAGAGTAATACACACACACACACACACACACACACAGAAGTCACCTCAGACTGATCCAGCTCAGACAGGCCCAGCTCATGAGCTCTATCAGCTGCAGATTTTTAATTTAGAAAATGTACGTGTTTATGTAACGAATGTTAGTGCAACGAACCGAATCGCATAGATCCGTTTCAAATGAAAACGTATCGTTGATGTATGGTACGGGGAGCCCATGTATACGTATTGAATCAACTTGAAAGGGAAAGATGCAAATCTCCAGTGACATTAAAACCTCTTAGGGCTAGGGGGCAGTGTTCAGAAGTTCGGATGAGTGACGTGCCCAAAGTAAATTGCCTGTTACTCAGGCCCAGAAGCTAGGATATGCATATTATTGGTAGCATTGGATAGAAAACACTCTGAAGTTTTTACAACTGTTAAAATAATGTCTGTGAGTATAACAGAACTGATATGGCAGGTGAAAACCCGAGGAAAATCTGAAAAAAAATGTTTGAGGTCACAGTCCATTTCAATGCTTGTCCATGGGATATTCAAAGGAATTCCTCCCAGATTGCAGATCCTATGGCTTCCACTAGATATCAAGAGTCTTTAGAAATGGTTTCAGGCTTGTTTTTTCAAAAATGACCTAGTATTTGTAGTTTTTCCAAGATGTCTCTCATTAGAAAAGTAGTCTTGTTGGCGCGTGAATGAGGTGCGCACTCTTCGTTATTTATCTTCCCTGTTGAACATACTATTCTCCATCTTAAATTGTATCGTTTATTTAGATATTAGAGTACCTGACGATTCATTAGAAACATCGTTTGACTTGTTTGGACAAACTTTAATGGTAACTTTTTGGATTCGTTTGTATGCATGTTGAAAGAGTGGATTACTGAATCAAGCGTGCCAACTAAACAGACATTTTTGGGATATAAAGAAGGACTTTATTGAACAAAACGACCATTTGTTGTGTAGCTGGGACCTTTGGGATTGCAAACAGATCTTCAAATGTAAGTGATTTATTTTATCGCTATTTGGGATATTGTGACACCTGTGCTGGGTTTGAAAAGTATTTTGGTGTGGGGCACTGTCCTTAGATAATCGCATGGTATGCTTTCGCCTTAAAGCCTTTTTGAAATATGACAATGCGGTTGGATTAACAAGAAGTTAAGCTTTTAAACGATGTAAGACACTCGTATTTGCATGAATGTTTAGTATTACGATTTTGTCATTTGAATTTGGCATCGCTCCAGCTTCACCGGATGTTGTCGATTTAGAGCCCGGTAACGGGATCCGCTTCCCTAGTAACATTAAGACAGTTTCCTAGTAACATTAAGACAGTTTCCTAGTAACATTAAGACAGTTTCCTAGTAACATTAAGACAGTTTCCTAGTAACATTAAGACAGTTCCCTAGTAACATTAAGACAGTTCCCTAGTAACATTAAGACAGTTCCCAAAATCAGTATTTCAAAACGTTTTTTTAGATTATCGTCACAGTATAGTTACAGAAACAACTTGTGCTCATATACATGTAACTTCATCACCACTGTTACTAACTACTCTTCCACCTGAGAAAACACTGGTAACCTCCCTCTGTCCTCCCCTCCTCCTCTCTCCCCCCACCTTCCTCTGTCCTCCCCTCCTCCTCTCTCCCCCCACCTTCCTCTGTCCTCCCCTCCTCCTCTCTCCCCCACCTTCCTCTGTCCTCCCCTCCTCCTCTCTCCTTCCTCTGTCCTCCCCTCCTCCTCTCTCTTTCCTCACCTTCCTCTGTCCTCCCCTCCTCCCACCTTCCTCTGTCCTCCCCTCCTCTCTCCCCCACCTTCCTCTGTCCTCCCCTACTCCTCTCTCCCCCACCTTCCTCTGTCCTCCCACCTTCCTCTGTCCTCCCCTCGTCCTCTCTCCCCTCACCTTCCTCTGTCCTCCCCTCCTCCCACCTTCCTCTGTCCTCCCCTACTCCTCTCTCCCCCACCTTCCTCTGTCCTCCCACCTTCCTCTGTCCTCCCCTCCTCCTCTCTCCCCCCACCTTCCTCTGTCCTCCCCTCCTCCTCTCTCCCCCACCTTCCTCTGTCCTCCCCTCCTCCTCTCACCTTCCTCTGTCCTCCCCTCCTCCTCTCTACCCCCACCTTCCTCTGACCTCCCCTCCCTCCCCCCACCTTCCTCTGTCCTCCCCTCCTCCTCTCTCCCCTCACCTTCCTCTGTCCTCCCCTCCTCCCACCTTCCTCTGTCCTCCCCTCCTCCTCTCTCCCCCCACCTTCCTCTGTCCTCCCCTCCTCCTCTCTCCCCCACCTTCCTCTGTCCTCCCCTCCTCCTCTCACCTTCCTCTGTCCTCCCCTCCTCTCTACCCCCACCTTCCTCTGACCTCCCCTCCCTCCCCCCACCTTCCTCTGTCCTCCCCTCCTCCTCTCTCCTCTCTCCCCCCTCCTCATCTTTCCCCTTCCTCCCCCATTCCCCCCTTCCTCCTCTCCCCCCCTACCTTCCCCTGTCCTCCCCCATCCCCTCCTCCTCTCTCCCCCCACCTTCCTCTGTCCTCCCCTCCTCCTCTCTCCCCCACCTTCCTCTGTCCTCCCCTCCTCCTCTCTCCTTCCTCTGTCCTCCCCTCCTCCTCTCTCTTTCCTCACCTTCCTCTGTCCTCCCCTCCTCCCACCTTCCTCTGTCCTCCCCTCCTCTCTCCCCCACCTTCCTCTGTCCTCCCCTACTCCTCTCTCCCCCACCTTCCTCTGTCCTCCCACCTTCCTCTGTCCTCCCCTCGTCCTCTCTCCCCTCACCTTCCTCTGTCCTCCCCTCCTCCCACCTTCCTCTGTCCTCCCCTACTCCTCTCTCCCCCACCTTCCTCTGTCCTCCCACCTTCCTCTGTCCTCCCCTCCTCCTCTCTCCCCCCACCTTCCTCTGTCCTCCCCTCCTCCTCTCTCCCCCACCTTCCTCTGTCCTCCCCTCCTCCTCTCACCTTCCTCTGTCCTCCCCTCCTCCTCTCTACCCCCACCTTCCTCTGACCTCCCCTCCCTCCCCCCACCTTCCTCTGTCCTCCCCTCCTCCTCTCTCCCCTCACCTTCCTCTGTCCTCCCCTCCTCCCACCTTCCTCTGTCCTCCCCTCCTCCTCTCTCCCCCCACCTTCCTCTGTCCTCCCCTCCTCCTCTCTCCCCCACCTTCCTCTGTCCTCCCCTCCTCCTCTCACCTTCCTCTGTCCTCCCCTCCTCTCTACCCCCACCTTCCTCTGACCTCCCCTCCCTCCCCCCACCTTCCTCTGTCCTCCCCTCCTCCTCTCTCCTCTCTCCCCCCTCCTCATCTTTCCCCTTCCTCCCCCATTCCCCCCTTCCTCCTCTCCCCCCCTACCTTCCCCTGTCCTCCCCCATCCCCTCCTCCTCTTTCCCCTGTCCTCCCCACCTTCTCTCTCCCCCTACCTTCCCCTGTCCCCCCCCCCCCCCCCCCCCCCCCCACCACACACACCCCGCATTAACCTAATTGTGAGGTCATAATCCTGCCTGATGTGTGCTTCTAATATCTTGAATGGTCATGTTACTTTAATTACCCCATTTCAAAAAGCCCTGACCTAGCTCATAGCGGTCTGGCCTGCTGCACACTCTCTCTCTCTCTTTCTGTAATCCCATGGCCTCACTAAATGTAATTCAGATGAGTGTGTGGGGGGGGCAAGGGGGGGGGGGGACACTGTAACACATCAGGATTGGAGGATAAGTCCCAACATGCCAGGACGGTGGACATGTCCTGTTGATGACAGCAGAGAGAGAACTCAAGGTTAAAATGATACGGAGGAAAAAAAAACATTTTATGTGTGTGGTGATGAACAGATGGCATGATGGAATGAATGCCCTTGTTTGTGTTGGTGGTATGAAATAAATAGTTGTGGGACAGGATCTCTTTCTCTCTGAGCACACATGTGTACACACACACAGACATAGCCATATTGAGTCAAAACAAACTGAGCCTAAAAGATCAGTACCAGCAGTATTAGTTGGATATGAATATGCATGCCAGTAGTCAAATCTAAAAACGGTATTTAAATTGAACTGGCATCTCTGTTTGAGCTTTACTTCAGACAAGACCCAACAGCATTGAGTTTAAATTTTTTAAAAAACAGAAAGAGCCTTGACTTATATTGGTTTCATGTTGTCGATGTGTGCAGAGGGTCCCTGGTTCGCGCCCGGGTATGGGCGAGGGCACGGTCTAAAATTATACTGTTACACTGACACCATCTCAAACAGCCTAGCTTTGGACACTGTACCCTGTGAAGATAACTCCAAGGGTGACCACAAACTTTTCTTCATATGCTACTGGGAAAGCTGAACTTGGTGAGCTAGTAAACTATGCTAGGCTATTATCACAACAATGAATCGGAGAGGGTGTGAAAACTATGAGAGGCCTTTAACTTGTCTAATCAGACACTTGTCTGGTTTCAGTCAAACTATTCACTAACCTAATTAATGACTGCTAAAGATCCTCTGAACAATAATTACCTAAAATCACTGTATGGGTGAATGATCCAAAATCCTGCAGACTTGACGCGTTCCCTTTCGTGTTCCACGGCCCTCTCGCTCCCCAACATTCTCAGAGAGAACTTGTTGACTCCCGGTTGAAGCATCGCCCCGAACTGCCGGTGCATGAAGCCCGCCCGGTACAACTGCTCTGCTTCGTCTGACATGATCGGTTCGGTTCCTTCTAACTTGATGAAAGTGGACTGATCGAAGACGGACGATCGGCGATGTGCACTAGCACTGCGACCGCCGGAACCCTGCTCTCCCAGCTCGCCCCCTCCGGGGTAACTCTCTTCATTAGCACCGGTGTCTGCCTCGGAGATCAGCCTCCGCTGCTCAGCTGGATCTGACCCAAGAGTGTTTCGGCCAGTGATGGAGGAAAGGCGACCTCTGACCAGACGACAGTCCCCATTCAAGTTGGTCTTGATGGCAACGTCCGTTTCCAAGTCTCCGGCGGTTCCGCTCTTGGGGTCCCGGTCCCCGTTGCTCTTCCAACTGCTGGTGGGGGATGAAGGTCCAGGAGGAGGGAGATACTTCAGCCTGATACCGGTACTTTTCTTCTTGGTGTCCTTGTCGCCACCACCGTATTCTCCTCCGTCGTCAACCATCACAGATACAGAGCCTTTTTGACCAATGTTTTGTGGCAAGCTGTACAGCCTTTTGCGCATGGATGAATGAAACTTATCCATTATGATGGTATTTAGGAACAGATGCGACAGACACGCACTAGTCTGGGCTATGAGAAAAACGCGTTGGACAAAGAAACAAAAATATACAAGCTATGATGATTATAAAACATGTATTTCATAAACTCAAAAGGCGCAGGGTTCCGAAAAGAGTGACGGCGCATCTGCAGCAGAACAGGGACAGTTCGAATCTTACTTGACACTTGAAATGTGTTTCTGCCTGCTCCGGGTTGCAACAGTTCGTACCGCTTTGGCGCGACGGTCATATTACGGTAGACCTACATGCCCGGGAACTCAATGAATGACACCCAGCTATCAAGTTATTCCTAAATCAGAGTGTAGTAGCCTAGATGACGACAACACATCAGTGGTACTGATGCTGCCTGCATGCTGTCTGCGCTAATTATCGGACGTGCCAGTCGGGAGGCAGAGTGAGGAAGAATGCTGTCTGGCTTGTGTCTTTGTGGTCCTTCATGTGGTTCCCTATTCCCTAAATATAGATTACTATAAACCGAGAACACTGAAGAGACTGGTAGTGTTATTCCTGATGATCTCATTGCAGACAAAGTGACAGTCCCAAATGGCACCCTATTCCCTATATAGTGCACTACTTTAGACCAGGGCCCTATTCCCTATATATTGCACTACTTTAGACCAGAGCCCTATAGAACCCTATTCCCTCTATAGTGCACTACTTTAGACCAGGACCCTATAGAACCCTATTCCCTATATAGTGCACTACTTTAGACCAGGGCCCTATTCCCTATATAGTGCACTACTTTAGACCAGAGCCCTATAGAACCCTATTCCCTATATAGTGCACTACTTTAGACCAAGGCCCTATAGAACCCTATTCCCTATATAGTGCACTACTTTAGACCAGAATCCTATAGAACCCTATTCCCTATATAGTGCACTACTTTAGACCAGAGCCCTATAGAACCCTATTCCCTATATATAGTGCACTACTTTAGACCAGAGCCCTATAGAACCCTATTCCCTATATATAGTGCACTACTTTAGACCAGAGCCCTATAGAACCCTATTTCCTATATAGTGCACTACTTTAGACCAGGGCCCTATAGAACTATATTTCCTATATAGTGCACTACTTTTGACCAGAGCCCTATGGACCCTAGTGCACTATATAGGGACG